>NW_009258663.1:130248-135088 GCF_000687185.1 Egretta garzetta
AAGAGTGGAGTGCGCAATGGAAGGGAAAGACACGAAACTCAGGTGATTGTGGAGAAGAACAGAAGTGTGTTTGTGAAGATCTGGTCAGTCTTGTGTTTGAAAAGCGCTCCCTGCCAGATCCAGAGTCACTTTCCCTGACTTCAGCAGTATCAGTCCTGTAGGGATCCACTATGACTTGGAGCTCTGTTATGGTAGCTCTTGTGCTGACAGGTTCTCCTGGCCCTCTTTATTAGTTTATATAGTTGATGAAGCTTCTAAGAAGGTCTGGAGGTGACAACTGATGGCTCATGAATTGAAGTCTGTAAAATAACTAAATGCACTCAATTACTTCCTAGCACGTGCATCTTGTGTGCTAGTCTGACTCACTGGTAAGCTACTTTAGGGGTAGGGTAGGTTTTACCTCACCAGTGAAATTTGCTGTGATTGAGGGTGAAATTCTGTGCACTTTAATTCATACGCTAGACCTAAAAAATACAGAACATGGATATGCTACATTAAAAGACAATTTTCCTTTTCTAGTTAGTAAATGCTAGTCCTCCTTTGCAGCTGGCATTAGTAGTTCTTACTATATTGCTTACTGAACAAATCCTATAGAACCAGGATATTCATATATTCACTTACTGTTTGGCATGCAAACTGAGCAAATGGCAGCACTAATCTCCTCCCAAAGTACAGAAACTCAGCTCTTCATTTGTCAGATTGCTCAGCAATGGACTATTAAATGGCACGGTTTGTTTCCTTCAGGCTCTTCCAATTAATTGTTCTATTATTTAAAGAGTGAAAGTAGAGGTCTACTGTTGCTCCCCTTGGGTCTAGAAGGTAAAACTGCCCTGTGCTTGTTTTGTTCCTCTGGAGTTACTGGCTTACCCGAGGGAGGAGCTATACAGCAATTTGTTAGTCATGCCTGATTGCTTTATCAAGGACAAATTACCATCTTCACATTCCTGTTGCCCTACATAATTAAAAACCCCAAATCCCTACACAGCCAGCTCCTGAAATACTTATTCAGGGAAATACTATATGGTATGCTCAAAAAATGTGTCTCAACTGCCTGTATTTATAGCCAAAGAAAGGTTGATAAACTGGGTTCAAGGAGAAGCAGCCCTGCTAGAAAAGCTGTGGTCAAGAGTAGTAAGGACCTAGAACCACTTCTGAGAGCAATCCAGGAAAACCGCGTATTTTTATTTTCCTTGTATGCCAACAAACTGATTTTAAAAGTAATAGTAAGCAGGATAAAAATCCCTGGAATCCCCTTCTGCTCCCTGTCAAGTCACAATTCCAAAACGGAAGTCAGCGTGCAAAGTGTGAGTTTATTCCTAAAAAAATGCTTTCAGAGGAAGGTTTTACTAGTTGATGTTTTTTATGTGTCAAAGCCAAAATACGAATATTTAATGTAGTGTGGACAAACTCTCAGCAGATCAGTAAGTTTTGGTAATGGAGTTTGGTCCCCTCCTGTCACGGGCAGTCCTGTTTGAACTCCTGTCTTAAAATAGAGGAGGAAATACAATCTTATTCAAAGGCCTTGTGTTGCAGTATCCTCTGATGGTTTAAAAACTATTTTTTAAACCATTGTTTATGAGTAGGAAATTTCAGCTTTATTTTTATCAACATTATTTTGTTTAGGTAGTTTATATCAATTTAATGCTATCATAGATACTTATAAACACCAGCTATGTTTCTTCTCAGTCTTATTTTCATTAGACTAAACAAGATAAAGTCCTGAAATACCTTAAAAGAAGCTTTTCCTTCTCTAGTCATATCAGTAATTCTTTTAAGCACTTGCTTCATTTGGCCACCTGGGTGACCAGAAAGATGCAATATACTGCAGGTAAGAACTGCCTAAGTCACAGAGAGAGAGATTTTTTGTGTAGTGAAACAATTTTATATACTGATAGTTTGCAGTATAGCACTGTGGCATTTCATATTGAGTAACATGACTCTCTTCTATTCCACATACATTCTCCAACAGCTTTATGGCTGTGGCATGCCATGAATCTCACAACCTCTGGCTGAGAAACTGAAGAAGTGATAAACTGCAGTGTGCAGTATAGGGTAAAAGGACTGAAACCCATTTTTCTTTTTTCTTTTTTTTTTTTCTTTAGTACATGGTTTATTTTCCCTTCTAAAACCAAGCTAATATTGGATTATTAACATTTTTATTTAAATGGTTAACTCTCCAACAATGTCACTTACAAAAAGTGAAATTTAAGTAATTTTTGGATCCTAACTATCCTGAATTGCTGGAGGCTTATTTGGATTAATGATCTAGTTTCAATATGTGTTAGTTAATGTTGGCAGGTGTTTCCCTAGTGGGTACACATTCAAGGAAGCCCGAGAGCAGGACTGGTTGTAGTTGGAGAAAGTCCTTTGTCCCTTAGAGGCTTTTATTCTTTGAGGTTCTCAGCAGTTGACTCATTTCTAGCTCTACAGATCACTCAGTCAACACTCCGTTATGCTGGTTAAATCTAAGTGGTTGAAACTGCTAATCCGTGATCAGAGCAATTTTAATAAATAGCATTTGCAGCTTAGCAAAAAACATGTACATGTAGCAGTAATGGACAGGCAAAACCGAGTGTTGAACACTTCACAGTTCCTTGCCAAAGCTGGGGGCGGCTATGACGATTTCATGTAGATGCTGTTCTGGGTTTGGCTTTTGAGAATAGTTTAGCATATGTGCATTGTTATCTTCCGCTGATTAAATGACAACAAAAAGGTTTAATTTCCCCTGTTACGTCATGTAAATCATGATAGCCTATACACGCTCCATGCTGTTTGTATTATTAAACAGTAAGACGTGATCTTGAGTTTATTCTGTCGGCTCTGTTAGTCTCATCCTTTTTTCTTTCCATAGTTAAAAGCCGGTGCTGCTTCAAGCTGTAGGTAGGATCAGCACAGTCCGATGTCTTTTTTTTTCCATCCATCTCCATATGAAACATGGAAACATTACCACTTTTCACTCAAGCAAGTTTTGCAACAGGTATCTAAATCAGGGCTGTGTCAATGTCCATGAGTTTTTAAAACAAATCTGCACAACCTCTGTATCTGTTACTCTGTGAAACCTTGACTGTTTTCATTTACATTAACTAAATTGTTAACATCAATAATGACTGTAAACAGTATTTACTGGTTTTTAACATTGATTCAATTATCTTTTCAGAAGATAAGGAATGAGTTGGTAGAGATCAAGACTGGTGGAGACAAGACATAAGTACTTGCCAATATCACCAGTTCCTTTGTAATACATGTTAGTAAGCAGAAAAAAGGCACGTTTTAAAAGAAATTGCCCATTTAAAATTGCAAACCAGCAAAACCCCCTAAACACCGGAATGACCAGTTTGGTACTGATATTTAATCTGTCTCATTTCACTTCACTGCAAGCTCACCCAATTTATGCCAACAAGCTGTCTGAATTGCATTCCAGTAATGGGAAAAAGTACGCACAGTTCTCCAGGTTCACAGAAATCTTCAGTTTAAGCTTTCTGGTTTCAAACTGGACTGGAAAGTCAACTCTTAAAGTGTGACGATAAGTTTATTCTGTGGGGTATTTTTACTGGTGAAAATGGCTAGAAAATTAATAACACTCTCGAACCCAGTTGTATTTGATTAGAATTGGATAAAAGGTGGTTTTGAGTATTCTGTTAAATCTACCACATGCTGTCTGGAAAGACTGAAATCCAACTGGCTTCAAACCTTTTTTTCCCCCCACAATATGAGCAGTTTAGAAGTTGTGTGTATTTTCTGAGGTGCTCTAGGTACTCCCTGATGAGCGATGCTAAGACCTTTTGGCCCTGGGCTGCCTGCTGATAATTCACTTCTCTCTGCCCACCTGGTCTGACTCCATGTGCCAGAAGCCTTTTGGTTTTTTCTCCCCAGTGGTTTGTCTTTTTTTATTCCGCGTGCCAGAAGATGTGGTAAGGCAATGCTGCTTCTCTCTGCGGCTTGACAGCAGATTCCTTTCAAAGTGCTGAGTTTCCACTCTTCACATCTCGAGCGGATTCAGTACAGCAGTGAAACTGGAGCAGTTCTGCTGAGGTGAGTGCAGTTATATCGCAGCACAGAAGATGCCTTCTGTAACTACGAACGTGTAACTCGTTCGACTGAATGCATTCTGTGGTGGTGAAGGAAACATTTTAAGCTTAGTAAGTGTTAGAAGATAGACTGTTCAAATATTTGTATGTTAAATCTCAGTATTTCAAAGCTTTTGTCCGGTTCAATAGGAAGCCTTTTAAACTTTGCTGATATGGCTGCTGCTTTATTAATCCTCAGAGGTTTATAGGTACGCCGTGTACAATTGTGGTAAAGAAGGTAGAGGTGGCCCGAGTCCTTGCATGCTTCATGTTGTTGCCTTCTCCCTGGTAACAGATGATAGGATGAGGGGGAATGGTTTGAAGCTGTGCCAGGGCAGGTTTAGGTTAGATATTAGGAAAAACTTCTTCACTGAAAGGGTTGTCAGGCTCTGGAATGGGCTGCCCAAGGAGGTGGTCGAGTCCCCATCCTTGGAGGTATTTAAAAGAAGGATAGATGAGGTGCTTAGGGACATGGTTTAGTGGTGGGATGGCAGGGTTAGGTTAACGGTTGGACTCGATGATCTTAAAGGTCTTTTCCAACCAAAGCGATTCTATGATTCTATGATTCTATGTTTGCTTTTATATCCTGGATATAAACCTATTCTGATCAATATTTAGTACTTCATTATCAGCAGAAATTCCTGAACTAGTTCTATGTTTGCTTTTATATCCTGGATATAAACCTATTCTGATCAATATTTAGTACTTCATTATCAGCAGAAATTCCTGAACTAGTGACTGGAAGGATGGTAAACTTTTTATGATGTGGGTGT
>NW_009258663.1:135207-135476 GCF_000687185.1 Egretta garzetta
GGAAAGATTTTAGAGGTATAGAAATACACTTTACAGTATGGGCCTCGTGTAATGTACGCAGTTAGAGAAAAAGTGGAAGAGGTGTCTTTGCAGTGGCCAGAAAATGGACCGTGCCAGTCTGGCAAACCCAGCAGGTTTCGCTCCCATTTAGAGAAAAAAAAACCAAAACTAAAACCAAACCAAGCCCTCCACCCCTTCCCAACCACCGTCCGGGACAGGCCGGGTTGTTTTTTTCCGTCAACAGCTTCTCTCCCGCGCCCGCGCTCCTC
>NW_009258663.1:136087-200940 GCF_000687185.1 Egretta garzetta
GGGCAAAAATTCCTTTTTCTGTTTCCAAGCGAGCTGAATGCAGTTAGAAAAATTCCTTTTTCTGTTTCCAAGCGAGCTGAATGCAGTCACAAAAATTCTTTTTTCTGTTTCCAAGCGAGCTGAATGCAGTTACGCTCACATCCCTTCCCGTGCGGTAGCACGGGAAGGGATGTGAGCGTAACTGCATTCAGCTCCTAGGCGGAAAAACAACGGTGCTTTTAACCAAAATCTCTCTAGTGCCTTACTTAACCTGCCGCCAGTTGTTTAACACAACTCTTAAGCACCGGGTCAAACCGTTTGTATTCCGCTCGAGTGGAATAATTATTTCCAGTGAAGGAATTATTGATTGTAGTGGTTAGTTCTAGTTTAAAAAAAAAAAAAAAATCCCAAAAAAAAAACCCCCCCCCAAAATCAGTTGATCCATGAGGCTAAATACCCAGAACGGAGGCAAGGGAGGGGTATAAATGCGTTAAATCTGACTACATTTTAAAATTTTTTTAAAATTCCAAGTAAATGTGATGTTTGGAAAGTTTTCTGCTTTGCCAGGTAATTACTTTTAAAAGGCCCACTGTTTAAGTGGGGCTGTTTAAATCTGTAACGGGATTTTTTTTTTAATTTTTTTTTTTTTTAACTCTGCTGCCTTTTTGATCTTTTTTTCTGTGCCAGGCTTTAAACATTTGTTTGGATAATGATTCATTTGTGTTTGTAAATGCATTGTTTTCTCTTAGTTAAAAGGTAGTGGCCGTATCAAGTTCTTCCTACGTGGTTCTGTGAACCTTAACCTCTGAGTGGCAAATTGAAACAAAGTGCTGCTAACATTTCATGATGCCTGCGTGTGGCTGTACAGCTTTACTTGTTTGCTTATTTGTAGCTGGCTCTTCTAAAGTAGTAAAGACCGCTACTACAGACTTCATTCGGCAGGTCTGCTGTGGCTGTAGAAGCGTTTCAAACAGTAAATTGTGAAAGAGAAGCGGCAGCAGCAGTGAATACAGTTTAACCAGTCCCTGTTGCATTAGGTAATTAAGAAGGACTGGTACCCTTGCCAGCCAATGCACCCATGTCCCAGACCTTCCCAGCTGCTTTCTGACCTTCCGCTTCTCTGTTTTCTTTCCGTACCGAGCTGCTGTTCCCCTTTTGTTCTGTTCCATCTCCAGTTATACCTTTTGCTCTCAAGTTCTTGTAATTGCCAGATTATCTTCTATTTTAGTTTTCTTCCTTTCACTGTTGAACTTCTGTTACTGAACTTTTGGCTCCACCGGCTTGAGAAAGTACAGCGTTCACCAGGAAATTCAATTTTGTATGAATGGTGCGCTCCCATTTCTCCCGCTAGATGTATAATCTGACACCCCCAAAGGCTTTAGAGGAAGCACCGCATGTTTCATGGGCATCTAGTGCCAGCCTTGTGCTAAACTAGAGAAGTTTCATTCTTCTCTTTTTTTCTCTACTGTCCCATTCCTATTTGTTTTGTTGTGTTGTTGTTTGGTTTTTTTTTTAATGTGGTTTATTGGTAAAAATGGCTTTTTTTTCTCTACTGTCCCATTCCTATTTGTGTTGTGTTGTTGTTTGGTTTTTTTTTAATGTGGTTTATTGGTAAAAATGGGTGGAGAATTGTTGCTGGAGGCACTGAACTTAAAACCTTTTACTCAAGAAATTGAGTTGGCTTTAAGAAACTAAGCTGTACAAATTTAAAATAGTGATCAAAAATATTTCCTCGTTGTAAAGGCGGCACAGCAGAGTGAACTTGAACCCGAGAGTCCTGCAAATGAAATTTTGGATGGGAAGATAAAATAGGATAGATGAGTGAATAGCAAGGGTGCCGTGAAACATGAATTTATTAGAAACTGCAGAGCTTGCTGGCAGTAAGGAAAGCCTAGACGTTGTAAATGGTATTACCTATTAACTAAAGCTGCTTTTGGACTGGCAGTCTGGTGTAAAGAATAATGCCAGAAGCTACACCTCAGCAAACTGGAAGACACTGAGGTGCTCAAATGCCATCGGTAGGTGTTACCTGTCTAGGAAGGTTTCTGTGACCCCGCTATGCCGAAGCCCGTGGGCAGCGTGATACCCGAATGCCTTCGGAAACAGGTACCGTCACAGAGACCGCAGCCCTGCAGTGACAGTGGTGGAAAATAGCGTGGGGGGGTGAGGAGGAGCTCAGCGTGGAGAACGCTTGGCTAACTGTTGCCAAAGTGAATACATTTACTTCATGTGAGTTTACTGCAGCGCAGGCAAGGGTATGGGTTCCTGGATAAGTTCCTACTCTGTTGTTTTAGTACGGTTCAGGATGAGCAATACTTGTACACTGTCGCTTCTCCTTTCAATTGCACATGGTTACAGCACCTCGTTTCCTTTTTGTATCGCATCTCGCAGGACCAGCTGAGTTTAGCTTCTGCTGGAGAATCCTTTCCAGGATCCGTGATTGACTGCCAACAGTGGCAGAGCAAAGCTTGTATAAAACACAGTGTTTGTTGGACAAATGCCGACAAAAACTTCTGTGCAGACCTGCATCATGAGTAGGGTGGGATGGGGACAGAACAAGACAGGTAGAACTTCAAAGGGGGTGCTCCTTCACTCCTGTGATGTTTGCTAGGCATCTACGAAGAGCGAGCCGTAAGAGCAGCTTTCTGAGCTGTGCTTCTCTTTTCTTGTCTAGGTGTTTTGTTCTTCCTTCATCTTCCTAGGTGAATATATATCTCCGTTATCCCTTTTGAACCTAGCGTTCAGCATGTGTTCTGCCTCCCTCTCTGACTTCTACCATGACTAGCATTTCTTCTTTTCCTGGTCCAAACTGGGGACCCACAGGGGAGGAGGAGTGAAGGTGGCTTCTAGCAATGGATTTGCCTGTATCAACATGAGTGCTGTTGGAGGTAGATGACATCGTTCTTGACTCTTAACTTGATTTCTTCAACAGGGTTTCAACAAGGAAGAACAGAGCTAAAAAAAAAATATAAATAGATGCAATTCTTAACTAACACGACAACCCATCCACAGTTAGGTGTATGTTTCCACTTGCATAAATAACACAAATGCCTCCCCCATTCTTTCTTCAGAGGATGAAGTAGGAAAAGTAGTTGGAAAAAGTATTTGTGTACGGTTTTGGCCATTTAGGATTACTCATCCGCTGTGACTGTCAGAAAATGTGGCAGGAAATGTTATGTTCCCTGTAAGGGTGAAAGTGCTAAGTGCAGCCTTTATGCTAAATAAATGAGCACTGACCAAAGGACAATGTGGGTCTGTTAAAGCATTTGGTGGTGGTGCGCTCCTGTGAGAGCACATGGTAGGGCTTTAAAAGTATTCAAAGTAGCTAATCGGGCACTGGGAACGTGGATATTAAAGCCCAACCGTAGCAGGGCCATTTCTTAATCAGATGAGAAGGGAATGGTAAACCACAAAAGCTACATGGACTGTTGGTTTGCGTACTCATAATTTGCACTTTTGATTATTTTGTTTGCTTTGGAAGGTGAAGCATGGTGGGGCTGGTGAGGTAAGTTGAATGCTCAGTGGGTGTGCCTGTCAAGGGCCCGTGGAGGTTGGGTTTTTTTCCCGGTGGAAGGAATTCTGCTTCATAAGGGGAATGCAGGAAAAGGGAGAAACGCAGCTCCCTCTGCCTCTTCCAGTAACAAGAATTCAGGTGCTGAGCTTCTGTCTGGGCTGGTGTTCCACGGGCCTTGCCGCCTCCTGCTAAACAGTGAAGTGCACTGTGAGGCTGTGCCACACCAAACTTCCATAGAAGTGTTTGATTTAAACTTTTATGAAAGAGTACTGAAAAATAACCCACTGTGCTGAAACTTAGGGTTCAAAATACAAAGGACCTCATTACAAGACAAAAATCGAAGTGTATTTTGGGAGGGTAGAGAAAAGGGTGGTTTATGAAATCCTCATCCTCATCACCAAGCTGTCGAAACTTTTAGAGTATATGCTTATCTGTTGAAGCAAATTGTTCACAGTCTTGCCTACAGATTAAAGACTTTAAATGAACAAACTTAACACTCCCTACAAACCACCTCCTCCCAGCCCTATGGCAACAGTTGTTTGCTTGCTGTTCCCCTAAGCAGTGCTTAGATTTCACACCTGTATTAGGTGTGATGCTTGCCGTGTTAATGATCTGTTTTCCAAATACTTTTAAGCTGTATGGAGGAACTTACACGGTAATTCTTGTGCACTCTGGGTTTAGAAAAAGGAACAATAAACCGCTGAATGCTTATTTTATAGTACTTTGAATGTATTTGGGGAGGCAAAGTTGTATACTTGATAGAATACCAACAGCACCCTAGAGCTCGGAGGAGGTGGTTGCTCTTCCCGTTGCTGCAGCTGGTCAAGGCTCCCACATTTTCCTTGGGGGGAGGATAAAGTGAGTAAGGTACCTCAAAAATGCATTGATTTCTTGATTATAATGATGCCTGCATATATAGGGAAATGTCAGTGGGTGTTGCATCTTGCTCGGCAGTCGATTTCCCATTTCCCAACCTCTTAAATAGAGAAAGTGATTATGATCTTGTTTCTAAAGTTATCTGAGATCTACTGATTTTAAAAGCACTTTTAATAGCTTCTGAGTGCGTCATCTATCAGTCAATTTATTTCTGAGTTCTTCTCAAGGTGTAGGCTTAATATGGAAGATGAGAATGTAATTAATATATAGGCTATGCATTATGGTACTGCATATATACTTTATATAATACATAGCGTAACCCTCTGTCTTAGCTAATACAGTTTCTTTATATAACACACAGTGTAACCCTCTTTTTATTGGCTAATGTCGTCTCTTCCTGTTGAAAATACTGATTCAGGGAATAATCTGTCAGTAATCGTATCTGACAAATCTATTTTATGAGGTTGTGCATAAGCCCCCAGTCCCTGCCAGCCGAATGGAATCTCCTTGTTCTGTGTGCCGCGCAAGATAACTCTCGGGGAAGGAGGTATCCTGGATACTTCGTGACTGATGTAACAGTTGTGATTTGTAACGTCTTGCTAAAGTTGGCATGAAATGTCACAGTGCTGGTGTGCTGAGTTAAAGAGCAAATGCATAGGAAGGTTGAGGGTGAGAAGAGAGAGAAAAGGCTTAACAATCAAAATTGCACATTCAGGTTTTTTCTTGCTTCTTTTCTGGGTAGGAAAATTACTATCAAAAATATACCAAACTCTGAGTGAGTGGAAGGTGTAATATAGCAGCTGTTGTTTAATTTTTTTTATTTAAGTATATAAGCTGTTATTAGGTACCTATATAAAACATGTAACATCTACAAAAAAAATATCATTTTTGAATTGTCGTGTCTCAGTCATGTATAAATAAAGCTGCCCTGTGACTGGATAGATGGTGTAACTGTATATTATCCTGGGTAGATACATCTTTAGTACATTACTCTCTGCATGTATCTGTTCTGAGAAAAAGCAGTTGTTCACTAAAGAGGATAAAGAATGATTTAAGTTTTATTTTTGACTGGCTGATGCTCTCTCAGCCTTGTGGTGAGCACTGAACTGACTCACAGAAAATTCAGCAGACTTATAGGCTGTAGTAGGAATGCCATCCCCATGAAGGTCTAAAAAGAGAAACTCTGGATCGAGTTTCTAAATATCACATTTCTGCTCTGTTGCCAATTTTATCTATTCAAAGGTGTGACAGTAGTCACTAGATGATTGTCTGTTTGACAAGGTCAGATGAAGGATGCTGATGTCTAAAATGTAAAGACGCAGCGCTTGTTTGATGGTAAGAACAAGAACTGAGTTGCGGTCGTAAGCTGGCCAAGTTATTGCGTAGCTTGGGAGTGAGCTGAAAATGTATACCTGAACTTACATATAGTCTGTTTGAATTGAACCTTCTTGGTTTTTAAAAAAAAATGCTGATGATTAGAGATTATTATTTATAAAATAAAATTTAATTGTTTACTTAAAACCAGATTAATCTCTCCAGGTGATGTTACTGCTTGAGTATTGGTTAACTGAAAGACTTTGCATTACCTGAGAGAACGAAGCTGCTGCCTGTTAAGGGCGTGCTGTTATGGCTCTCGTCGTTACAGTAAGGCGTTAGATTGCAGTGGGTGTTTGATGGATTATATGAGATGAGCAATTAGCCTTTGAAGTAGGGCTGGTTTGGTGTTTTGTTTTTAAAAAAAACAACAACTAAACAAGACCCCCCTCATCAAGAACTACCATCTTGCGACTAAACTTTCCATTTTTAAAACCAAAACCCCCATAGTTCTAGAATCTTAAGTTCTAGAAAGCTTCAGAAACTTAAATGCTCTCTGTGAAATACATCAGGAAAACTATTCACCCCTCACTCGACCTGGAATAGATTTGAATCGGTGGGTGACTTTCATTTCAATTTTTCTGCTGTCATCCAGTGATGCCAGGAAGAAAGAAAAGGCATTTGAAGTATTCTGGTGTGTAAACCCTCTGTAACTTTTACAAGCATAGTGAGGGAAGCCGGGAAGGCGGGAGGAGACCCTGTATTCCCAGTGAAGCAGGGGATAGTTGGGCAGGCCTGTGCCTGGGTTTGGGGGCAGCTGGGCTGGCCCGCTGCTCCCCAGGGATTGCCGCTAGAGCAGTTGCAAAGATGAAGGACACGGAGCGACATCCTGCTGCTGTTTTTTCTCCAGTGCTAGGCTGGCTTCCCACTGTGTACTTCTTTTCATGTCTTAGCGCTGCTTTTTTCCATTTCCTAATTTGGAGCTGGTGTGGGCAGTGGCTGCAAGGGGGTCCAAGGTGCACTCGCAAGGAAAATAATGTCTGGCAGATATAGGCAGGGGGTAGAAAAGTATCTACTTTTATTTCTTGTCCTGTCAGAGCCGTGCGTGTCCTGCTGGCAGCAGAGCCTTTGACAGTTTACAGCTGTGGCTTTGCCACCTGTGCTGGAGGGCCAGACGGGGTGGCAAGTCTCCTCCTCTTCCCCTGCTTCCATTGCATGTGGAAACTAAGCAACTTGTTGGACAGAAGGTGCTCTGAGCTAGCGGTGGGACACGTGGAGCAATATAAAACGTTTCATGCTCTCTCCTGACATTTTTGTTTTGATGAGCTTCCCTTCTTTCCATGAAACTGCTTTCAAGCAGTTACACTTTGAAGCAGTGTCCCTAGTGATGTTTGAGTCCTGTGGAATTTTGGGTGGGTGAACGATGAAGCAAAAGACGGTGGTGGCTCTTTGGTTTGCTTACTCTAACCTCTGGAACGAGCTGTTCTGCTCTAGCTCAGGACGCCAGTGTCGGGGTTGGTGTGCTGGGACAGGCGGTGAGAGGCGGCTTCCACAGATACGTCTCCCTCCTTTGCTCCCTGCTGGCTCTTGGGTGCAGAGTTTGAGCTATTGACACTTCTGTCGTGTGCCGTGGATGGAGGCTGTCACCTCTCCGGGGGCAGCTGGAGGAGGAGAGTTATCGTCATTTCAGCTATGGATCTGTCAAAGAGGCCAGAACTGTGATCTCCTTTTATCTTCCTATTAAGCTCAGCAAACCTAATGTGCTATTAAACTTAACGTGTTTGCTGTCCTCCTGCACAGATCATGTTTTGCACTTTGAACACTCATAAAGCTGATATGGACAAGCTCTTAGGTGCACAAATTGGCCTTGAAGATTTCATATTTGCCCACATAAAAGGACAGCGAAAAGAAGTGGAAATTCTTAAAACCGATGATGTGCTTGGGCTTACCATTACCGACAATGGAACTGGCTGTGCATTTATAAAGGTAAATTTGATTACCAGTGAAAGACTTTGTTCTGTGGAAGCTTCTGTTACTATAACAGTTTAATTATTGTTTTAGTGATCCTTTAGAACTATAAAATCTTTTATTATCATATATATGGTAAGTAAAAAATAAAGTTGCTTTTCTTTATGTACATCATTCAAAATTAGTTCGGCTATTTCTGTACTGCATGTCATTCAAAATTAGTTCATTTGTTCCTTGCTTCTGTCACGTGTAGCAGCTTTACAATGTGACCATTGTATCTCCCAGCCTTCCCTGAGGTGGTAGGTGTTAGATACTGCTTGCATCTGCCCCCTCTTTTTTTTTTTTTCTTTAAGTGATTTTCTGATGCCTTTGGTTAGGTGCTTATAGACCGTCTGTCACTCGTGTGTTAATGAGATCATGTTCTTTCCGTCTTTATGACTGTTTGCAGGGCAGAAGCCTTTGTGCTGTGTAAAAATACGTGCAAGTACTGTGCTTTTTCAGCTTTCCCATGTTGTTGCTTTAGATGGGTAGGATGAATTAAAATGTGCTAAGGATATGGATTAACACAATTTACCACAATTAACTTGAGTAGTGACTATGGGCAGTAACATGTCCAATATATTAATCATAATTGCTTTCCTCCTCCACTTCCATATGACCTCCAGATGTTTTGAGACAAGTAGAGGCTGAGGAAATGATGCTGCCCTCCTCGCTAGACTAGGCATTAGGAACCTTAATCACATTTTCTGCCTTTTTTAGATGCTTTGCTCTAATTTAATCCAATTATCCATTATTAGTGAGGCATTGGCAATTATCTTTGATGACTGCTGTCCCCATCACTGGTCTTACTACTTACTGCTACAGAACTTCTTGCATGGAGAGGTTGTATTCTGTATTCATTCCTTAGCTACCATGGCTATGAAACAAGATGTGCCTTAGAAATAGGTTTGCTTGTCTTCGCTGTGGAAAAATGTGATTGAGATCATGCTTGAGAAACTCAAGATGCAGTGGAGGTTTCAGTAAGCAGTTTGGCAAAATCATAGCCTCATTTTTGTGTTTATAGACACAAAAGTCTGAATTGCTAGTGGCAGCATCTGTGCAGCCCGTAACATTCAGTCACGCTGCTGCTTATGTGGTATTTTAAAAGGAGGCATGGCAAGCGGTGCTTCAGCGATTAAAGTTCAGGCGTGCAGCTCTGTACGGAGCGTTCCTCTCCCTGTGCTTGGTTGGTAAGGTGGGGAGAGAGAGAACAGCCTGGACTGCTGCATCACTGGAGCAGGCTGGAAAAGCCTCACTGTACAAGCAAGACAAGCTGTAATTTCCCCTAAATTGTATAAAACTTGCCTGAACGAAAATATCCTTGTCCTTGAACTGGTCTAATAAGCAGTATAGTGAATAAAACAGCATAGAAAATACACATACAAAAGTAAAAGCTGCATGAGTTTTATACCTGCTTGTCTAGGTAAATGACTAAGCAGAGACCGTCTCTACTATGAAGTTGGACAGAATTTTTTTTGTTTATATATTTACTTTCCTTGAAACATTGTTATTATGTTCCATTATTAATTTGCGATTAACATGAAATTTACCTGTCTGTGGGTTGTTGAAAGCTGTTATGGGCTGTAGTAATTGGTGAAGAAGAAAAGCTAAATGAGAATGAAAACAGGGTAGGGTTAGACTGGATTTAAGGAATAAATTCTTTACGGTGAGGGTGGTGAAACACTGGCAGGGGTTGCCCAGAGAGGTGGTGGAGGCCCCATCCCCGGAAACGTTCAAGGCCAGGTTGGACGGGGCTCTGAGCAACCTGATCCAGTTAGCAGTGTCCCTGCTCCCTGCAGGGGGTTGGACTAGATGGCCTCTAAAGGTCCCTTCCAACCCAAAACATTCTGTGATTCTATGAATTCAACACATAGATGAAACATGAGTTGAAGTCTGGGCGGCACGCTTTTGAATCCTGGCACCTGGTAACACAAGTACGTTTGGGACCTGGCTTCTGGCGTGTGTATGATACCCCCCTCTTCATTTGCCACGAGGCTTCTTTTGGTTTTAATCGAGGTTAAAGAAAAAAGTGCTAGAAAGAGTTAAAGTCAGCCTGAAGCCAAAAACTGTTGCAGTGTATTATAGGACAGTGAGCACTATCACACTTCCCACTGCCTCTCTCAAGTGGAGGCACATACGTGGGCTCAGGCGTGCGCACATGAACTAGAAGCAGGTTTCTGAGATAGTTATGCAGCTAGGCTAGGTGTTGCAGTAGTAGGTGGCAATATGTTTATCTCTGTTGCCTTAATGTTATCTCACTCAAAGTTAGCCTGAACAACATCAGTCTTAATTTAAAAGTATGTTATTCAGGAAGTTACTAAAATGAAATTCATACCTCTTTAAAATAGAAGATATTCTACTATGTTATAGCTTTTCTATTAAATAGCCATAGGAAAATGGCTTATGTGACTTAGGCACATGGTAAACAAATATGACAGCATATAACAACAATAAACAGAATCGCTGAAGTTTTAAGTGTCCTTTAACTGATATATCACAGAGATCTCTTAAAGATTGGGAGGTTTTTTTCCTCACTTTTAAAATTCCACATCACAAAAACTAGAAATGCGAACTTCTGTTACATTTTTATGACCTTTAGACCATTTGTATTTGTATTCCATGAAATGGCATTTAGAAGAATTTCTTATTCTTTATTGTTATTTCAGAGGAAATACTTTAATATGCAGCTGTATAGCTTGATAAGGAAAATGGTAGAAGTTTTATCACTATAGATGGGTCTTCTTAAGACTAGCACCTTACAGTAATTTTTTAGTATATCACATGAATTTTTTTATGTCCCTGGACCATATTTGAGAAGAGAAAAGTTGTGTTCTTAGGCTTGTCAAGCTATTAAATCAAATTAAAACCCAAAAAGTATATTAAACATCCACATTACTGACACGTTTGGGTTCAGTTTTTAAAGCACAAAAATATTAGCATATTCAGAAGCCTTAATTTCTAAGCTATGATTGCATTTTTTTCTGTTGATTTTATATTCGATCCTTATTAAAATACTTTGTTTGAAAAAATAATGCTTTCCAAAATATGTTTTACGAAAATCTTATAGACAAAACACACTGCTGGTATAATAAGCTCAATGCTACTGATGTTGTTAGCTCATGTTCTTGAAACTCTGTGGTGTCACCTCTTTACCTCTTAAAAAAATGTTTCTAATTCTATTTTTTTCTTTAAACAATAGCGAATCAAAGAAGGTAGCCTTATGGACCAAACCAAAATTGTCTGCGTGGGTGATCACATAGAGACTATAAATGGAAAAAATGTGTCACATTGTCGGCATTATGAAGTTGCCAGAATGCTAAAAGACCTGGAGAAGGGTCAGATGTTTAAGCTGGAGTTGATAGAGCCTATGAAAGCATTCGGTGAGTGACCCGACTGTCCAACTTGTTCGCTGGATATTGAAATCCCAAGACTGAATTGCGTTGTAAGTTTGTTTTGAGATTGCAGCCAGGTGTCCACCCAAGGTAACATAACTGCTACAACAAAGTACATTTGTTTGTTTGTTTGTTTTTTCTTTGAAGTGGGAAATTTGCAAATGGATTTTCTTCCTTCTTGCCTTCTCCACCAGCCACACCCTGGTGTGGGCTGCCTCCATCTGAGTCTCCGTTGCTCCGTTCCTTTGCCACCGCGTGGTGATGCAAAATAAGTACAGGAATTGTTTCATAGACACCGCTTTAAAGCATGGATCGCTTTGCTAATGCGCTGATCCTTGAACCTCCTTGTCTCTTTTCCTCTATTCCTCTACACATAATCCCGTGTTCATCTGTGTGTCAGATTTTTCTGTTTCTGTACCCTTTCCTGGGGACTGCACTCTCTAATGCAGAAGGATGCTGCAGAAAGCAGTGTCTGGGATTTCCTAGAGCACCTCCTTTGCTTGCATGCCTGCCTGCTCTCCCCAGCTTTTGTGTGGATCTCTAACCATACAGCAGGTATACTCAGAAGTGGAAAAAAGCAGCATGGTAAAGCTCTATCTCTACCTGCATGCTGTGAGAAAGTGATACTTGCATAGGAGGAATGCATTCTTACTGCTAATCCTTACGTATATGAATTTTATCAATGTGGTAAACTAAGGGAAAAAAAAAAAGTAGGTTTAGCTCAGGGAGTCAAGATAGAGACTGAGTTTTAATTTTTATTCTCTCAATTTTTTAGAAACACCACCCCCCCTCCCCCTGCCCCCAACCGACATGGCATTTTTCTGTAACAAAAACTTCAAAATACTGCTAAATTATAAGTGTGTGTGAGTCCTTGTGCACATCTGCACTAACAGCAAGTTAAAAATCACCATCTTCACCACAGCAGCAAAAGTTCAAAATGTTTATTTTTCAAATCCTTTTTTATCAGTTAGTAGCTTACAGCTGCTGTCATACACCAGTCTTGACACTTGGTGTCAGAAGAGCAGCAGAAATTGAAAATGAGAGAAATGTGGAGATTTCTTCTTGCTTTTAGTGCTGCTGTGAAGAATGAGGATTATGAGTTAATCTCTAATGTGTTTGGATATAAGTTGATGCTCCTGTTAAGTAAATGTGTATGTTCTACATGACACTAAGGGAGTATTACATAGGTATAGTATTGCAATTAGTAATGTAGGAATCTGGTTTTAATATGGTCTATAATTTGTATTCAATGCTAAATGTGTTACATAGTCTATTTGTAAAGACCAGGGTAAATCAGCATTTGATTGATGACTTCAGCCATTCTTTAATAGTAATTACTTAAGTCAGCTGATTAAGATAGCTTTTAACCTGCCTGTGATGTAGAGAAGGAAACCTGGTAATTCCATGGCACTATCTTTTACCTGACATTGAATTAAGACGCAATCAGAGCTTTTTGGACAGATTTTTGGAGGATGACTGTTATTTTTTTTACCCTACAGAAATTAATTTACATGTTGCAGTGCCCAATAGGTTAGAATATTCTGCCTCTAGCCTTAGGTGCGCAGTTAGGCTTTAGGCACAGAATTATTCAAGATGGTGTTTAAGCTGCAGCATGCCAAGAATAGCCCCAGAGGAGATGACAAACAAGATCCAGATCCTGCTGGACAAGTAGGTGCTGAATTCCTGCTAGTTTCAGCACAGGTTTGTGAGGGTATAGCAATAAGAGACAAGTCTCTGCATGAAGTTACTAACTTTTATTTTTCTTCCTCTCAGCAGAATGTGAAATAAGTATAATTTACTGGTTGGATATCTTTCTACCATGTGCCTCAACTACTCTAAGCAAGGCTTGTTGCACAGAATTAGAGACTTGTCTGAATAACATTGGTCCCTACCTGTCACAAGCTAGCCCTCCGTGAATTGGTGAAAAATTACTAGAAACAAAGTAAAGGCAGCAAAACACAAACTCTAAATTCAAATCAGCAAAACACAAACTCTAAATTCAAATCAGCAAAACACAAACTCTAAATTCAAATCAGCAAAACACAAACTCTAAATTCAAATCAGCAAAACACAAACTCTAAATTCAAATCACTTGAACATGAAAAATAGTTTCTGTGACGGCCAGAGAGCTTTGGTCTGAAGTATTGAAAATAAAGGTTATGTCAAATCATGGGTTTTAAGGTGCTAGTGGTGACAGAACTAGAAAAAGATGTATGCTGTATCAGGAATGACTTTTTGAAACAAGTCTAGCAGAAATTATGACAGTCTTAAGGATGTTTTAAACTGTTCTTGAAGCAATAAATGGATTAAGGAAAAGGATTGATCCTAAACATGTTTGTAAGACACTGTGCCATATCTGTTTGCTAAAATAAAAACAAAATTCACTTTTCAAGAGCTAGTCAGCAGAATAATCTGGATTTTTGACTACTTATGCAAGAATGATGAGTTAGAATCTATCTGGGCAAAGTTAATATAGCATGTTAAAGCTTTGCCTTCCAGGAGAGCTTATTAGAAAGGCCTGCTGTTAAGAGGAGGAATAATCTGGTGGAGAAAACAGCACAGTTAAAAACAGTTCTGCAAAATTATTTCCTCTCTTCTAGCACTTTCCAGATTAACTGTGTAAGACCCGTGTCAGTAAGTAAATTAAAGCTTCGCCACTCTTGAATGTAAAATAATGTCCTGGAAGAGGAAAGTCAAATCTTAAATGATTCCATACTCCATTTACTAACTGGGGTGGTGTTAGCTAAGATTAAAGAAGGAAAGCTGAATGCAGGTAAAGAAAACGTTGGGTAAATCCAGATATTCTTGGTGTAGAGACTTACTAGGTGTGAAATCATGACCTTGGTGAAACCAGCATAAAAACTCCTGCAGCTCTGCTTACGGACATTTTACCTGTGTGACTGCTAGTAATCAAATTGTTAGCTCAGCTTCATGTGGTTCATCACGACCTGTTTAGCAGTGGTGTTTGCACCATTGCATCAGTCAAAGATGGAAATGTTGCAGTGCTAAACCTGCTACATCATCTGCCTGTAAAGACCAGGATAAATCAACATTTGGCTGATGACTTCAGCTGTTGTCTGATATTAAGTAGTAAATACTCCTACTTTTCTGTAGAATAGGGAAATAAAATTATACAAAGAGCATATATGAGGTTGAGTGCAATAGGCCTGCATGGATATGTTGGTTAATGGAAGTCCTAGCTTCAGTGCAGTCAAGCGGATATCAAAGTTTGAAGACAAGAAATTGTCAGCAAAGCTATACTTAGAATATGGTTAATTTATAATTAATTTTTTACATACATCTAGGTCTTGATTAGTATAAAAAGTGAAGGTAATGTAATAGCCAAAGCAGATAAATCATATTCTGATGTACCATATACTTAGTTTTGTTTGGTATTCTTTTCTTTTTGTTATTGTTTTTTGTTTTGTCTTCAGAAAAGCTGGAGCCAAGGTCCAAAGGTGGAACTCTGCCAGAGGCTAAAATCTCCAGAGGGAGAGAAACACTTCGGTTGAGAACCAAAGGCCCTGCTACCGTGGAGGAAATGGTATGGTTATTTTCGGGCCCTTCACTAGTTTAATTATCTAGCACCTGATTTATTCTTCCCCAAGGTTGATAAGGTAAAGTAGGAAGGAAAAATCTGGATGTTACAAAGCTTGTGGGACTTGAGAAGACAACTGCCTTCTGCAGGGGGAAATGCATATATGAAGTTGAAGTCTGGCAGGGATAGGATGGGTCTGAGGAATCTGGAAACAGGGAGCCTGTATTTAGATGTCACAGATTACACGTGTGAATTTAAGGTACATTAGACCAAGGAGTGTTGAAAAGAGGGAAGGAGGGAAAAAAGGAGGGGGACACGGTTGAAGAGTTGGTTCTGTTTCTGACGTTGCAAAGCGTACTGGGCTGGTGTAAGGGCTGTTGTCAGGAGAGGCTAATAACGTATGTGTAAAACCAGGATTAGGGTTTGGAAGAAGAAATGTTATTTATTCTGGGTTCCTCTAAAGCTGATGAGGATTTGATGAAGATCTGTATTGTCAGGAGATGTAAAGGCCCCTGTTCAGTTTGAATGTGAGAGCCGTGTGGCTTGATGTTAGGAGGAAGGCTCAGGTTTGTGAGAAGAGGAAAAGAGTGGAATAACATGTTGTACTGGTAGGTTTTGTAAGTCTAGGTGGCTAGGATGGGAGTAAGGATAATCAGTGGCGAGTTGCTGGTTATTTTGAAATCTGCATGGATATAATCATACTTGTGTTCTTTTTCTCCCTTTATTTCAACAAAGCCAACTGAAGTTGAAGAAAAAGCAATTAAAAAGGTGGATGAGCTTCTTGAAACATACATGGGGATAAGAGATCTTGAATTAGGTGAGTTTTTAACAGGTACATTACTACAAGATTAAACCATTTCTCATTTTCTGTAGTCTAAAATTTATTGACTACTTCAGTCTCTGGATATAAGCGAAGCAAAATTTGTCCAGCATGCAGTCTCAAAAACCTGCCTGTAGTTCTGCAAATGTGTGTCTCTGATAAAAGAAAGAATCTCTCACTGCAGGCCTTATGATGTAATTAATTAATCCTCTGTTCTTCCTTCGCATTATCTATATGCTATTGCATGAATTATTTAGTGATTTGCCATTAGCTGTCATCACTGTATTCTTTCTGCCATATGTTTCCTAGTGGAGCTTGTGTGTACCACATTGAAGGATTGTTAAGGATAAGGATGTCTATTTGCTTTTTTGCTCTTTTGCCCCTTGGCTTAGACACATCAAAGTTGATCACTGAAGTTTGAATTTGAGTTCTTCATCAGTGAAAGGGCAACTATTTAGCAAGGGAACTGACAGAGTAATTGCGCAAATTTATCAAATTCCCTAAAGCCTGTGTTCTTCAGAACATGGGAATTTCCCCAGAATATTTACTAGCTATCGCTATCATCAATTCACAACAAAAGGAACTATTCAACCCCAGTGTCATAAATTCCTTAAAATTGCACCAAACTTGTCCTTGCAGCTGTTGCTTCTCGCTGTTGATCTGACAACAACTAAATAGGAACTTTTTAATGTACTTTTTCTGTCTGGGAAGAAGCTGCAGTCTAGCTGAGTAGGAGGTGCTGCAGTAGCCAGCTGTGCCTGGGTGTAGCCCTCATATGATCTTGTGGAACTGCTAATACTGAGACAAAGAGGAACATATTTATTGTTATGCTAATACCTTAAAAAAAAATCAGCCAAGAAATAGGAAAGGATAAGCTAAATGGAAAACGATCTTGAAAAAAAGGCTTTTGTGTGAGAGAAGTGGAGGAGGCAAAGCAGAAGAGAAAATAGGTCTGGCATGAAGCTAAGGGCAAAGCGGGAAGGTTGGACAGGCAGCAGTTAGCACAGAGGAATGAGGATTATCTGAGTAGCCAAAAGTCCTTTGTTGGCTGTTCCTACTGGCAAGCATCTGATTGGCAGCTTCTGTTCATTTTCTCCCAGGAAAAACTGTAGGTAAAGTATTATTTGTCCCCCAGCCTAAAGTAGAAGTGGGCTTCCTGGCACAGAAGAGGGAGCAGAGCTGCCCAAAACTTATGAATTCTGTTTTGTAGGTAATATCTAAACTTTCCAATTCCCAGAAAACTAAAAATTCCTAAAAATTCTGTTCCCAGCAACTCTAACATGTGATGCCCCTGCCATGTAATATGCTCCTGGGAGCCCTCTGTGGTGCTGACACTCTCTTTAAGTTAGGGAGGACCCCATGTCCTGTTGCTCTCCTGCAGCCTCCACTGCTCGGTCTGTCTTTGGCTCAGGCTTCAAAGCTCCAAGTCTCGTGCCAGCCATCCCTCTGGGAGCTGTTTTTGTCCTGCAGCTGTTGCAGTCCCAGCTCGAGCTGGGCTTCTGGAGGTTCCTGTCCTTGCAGGTTACCTCCAAGGCCCCCAGGCTCCTAGCCCTACAGGAATAAGCAGCTATAGGAGTTCTGGTTTTGGTGTCCATAGCCCAGAACCCTGAGATCCTAGGCTAGAGCATGGTTTCTTGGGATGTCGAGGTCTGCTATGCTCTGCTCTGGGACAGGGAAGCAAGTTCCCGTGAGAACTGGTGTTCCCTGTGGTTTTGGCTCTCAGTACCATAACGGGATGGCTCTTGTACAGTAGACTGAAGAGTCCAGCTTTCAGCACATGTGGCTAAGCTGATTGCCAAGCACCTGGTAGAGTTTTCCCATGAATTCCTTGATTTTTTTTGTCTTTTTTTTTTTTTTTTTTTCCCCCTAAAAGATCTGATGTCCTTCATCTTTCAGTGTGTAGTTTGGAAAATTTCAAAGAATGCCTTAAAAGAATACTCAAAGAAGGAAGAGGTCTTTGTCCTCAAAGATACTCTCTTCTTCCCAACTGGGCTGTTGTTTTGGCCTTCACCTCTTTCTTTTCTTCCTCCCCAAAAGGCAGTGAAACAAAGAGAAACTGTCAGGAATCAAAGACTGTAGGGTTCACATAGCTTTAGTTTGCACCTTTGAAGCCATTTCCTAAAGTTCAAATTGTAGAGTCGAGGGCCAACGGTGATGACAAAGACAAAAAAAAAGTTTTATAATTTTTAAACAATTAACCAGCTCTAGGACTCTTTAGGAGAGGAGAGCAGAGCTAATCACCTGTCACAAATCTGTTCAATTAACATATGTCAGTTTTTCATACACTGGATGTGATCAGTCACCCATGAAAATGAAATATGAGGAAAGGATTCATTCAGAGAATGCCAATCACCACTCAGCTAGAAATTTCCCTCATTACTCAAGCCAGATTAGTTGAAAATGCAAGTCATCACAACGCGACAGCCGACAAGTGATTAAGATCTCAATCATTGCTCACTCCCATGCAGTTCTGTTTGTCAGAAGCTTTGGATGTCAGTTAATATTGCTCTTTCGTCTCCATTAAAATGACACTTGCATGGTGTGATTGAATTCTAAAACAGTGCCCCAGTTTTAAGCCAGAAGTTAGAAAGAAAGGAAAGAAAAAATAATGTAAAATTACAGACAGAATTAAAGATGAGATAAAGCCTTTAATTTTTGCATAGTTAAGTATCTTGACAGTTTCAAGAATGGCTGACTAAATCTACACACAAATCCCTAAGTTGGAGCAAAATGCTTAGAAAACATTTAATGGAAATGCATACTTTTTTTTTGGCGCAGTTTTTTATCTCCAGAGACCTAAATGCTGTTGAGATTTACATACCTGCCTTCTGAATGCGCTTTTTACCTCTTTACTCTATTTTACTGAAAACTGGACTTAATCTGCAGAAGGGACACTTGGCTCTGGAAATGCATTCCTCAGCCATTTCATGGGTGCAGTAGAAATTGGGCCAAGGCTTGTCTTCAGCCTTCTTTAAAACATAAATGCACCGTTGAGAGATAATTCAGGTTGTTTTAAATCCTGCCAGTGCTTTCTGGTAAAGGAACGTGAACAGCTGATTCATAGGAGGGACTCGGGAAGCAGCGTTAGTGAAAAATACTGGTGGCATTTATTTTTTAAATCAAGGAGGCTTGAATTGTTATGGACTGTATTTGATCCCAAAGATTCTGGGTGGGAGGAAGCCTGGATCTATGGGATCCAATCCTAGAATGCTACCGATGGGAAAATGATGGCAAAAAGGACTTCCCATCCAAATTTTTACTTTCAGCATTTTTTGACTAGCTCTTCATCCACTGATATTTTGTTTTATTTTTACACTTTTAGATTATTTGTGTTGTACCCTATAGCATTGTCTGACACTACATATCTTTGCATATTCTTCACCTCTGTATAGAAGAATTTAAAATTTACTTCTTCACTCTTGTCTTTATTTTTCCAACTTATCATCTAGTCAGAATGTCCTATCAGGTTTAATTTTTTTGTCACCCAAGCTGCTTCTCTTGGCTCACTAATCCAACCCAGCAATATTGGATGGATGTTTTCATCATGAAACACTTTGACTAAAGTGATATTCTCCCTGAATCTGTCGTTTTCTGCTCCTTCTGTCACTAGACTTCCTTTCCCAAAGGATTTCACTGTATGCTCTCTGAGGTATACTGTTCATTACTATTCATTTGCTCTGAGAGAATAATGGGAATTTTGTGAAAAAGGTAGCAAGTATGGTTAAACAAGAAAACTTCTCCACTTTGAGAAGAATTAGTACTTAATAAAAAGAAACAAATGGCATCCTGGCTTGTATCAGGAGTAGTGTGGCCAGCAGGAGTAGGGAAGTGATCGTGCCCCTGTACTCCACACTGGTGAGGCTGCACCTCGAATACTGTGTTCAGTTTTGGGCCCTTCACTACAAGAAAGACGTTGTGTTGCTGGAGCATGTCCAAAGGAGAGCAACAAAGCTGATGAGGGATCTGGAGCATGTCTTATGAGGAGCAGCTGAGGGAACTGGGGTTGTTTAGTCTGGAGAAGAGGAGGCTGAGGGGAGACCTTATCACCCCCTACAACTGCCTGACAGGAGGCTGTAGCGAGGTGGGGGTCAGCCTCTTCTCCCTGGTAACAGGCGATAGGACGAGGGGGAATGGCCTCAAGTTGCACCAGGGGAGGTTTAAGTTAGACACTGGGAAAAGTTTTTTCAATGAAAGGGTTGTCAAGCATTGGAATGGGCTGCCCAGGGTCGAGTCCCCATCCCTGGAGGTATTTAAAAGACGGGTAGACAAGGTGCTTAGGGACATGGTTTAGTGGTGGGATGGCAGGGTTAGCGTAAAGGTTGGACTTGATGATCTTAAAGGTCTTTTCCAACCTAAATGATTCTATGAATCTAAGTAGAAAGGATATTTCTAATAGTTCCTTGAGTGCCAGATCTGACAATGTTCAACACAAAATTAAAACCAAGTAATGTTAAATGCTGGAAACCGCAATGACACGCTTCATTTTCTGTCATGTCATAAGGAAGCTGAATGTGAATTTTAGCTCTCTTAAAGCGTCAGGCCAGAACAATAATATTCATTACCTTTCGATGAAGGCAAAGCTTCTGACAGCATTACAGCTAATTAAATACTGAAATTTCTCCTAAGGCTTATGAAAAAACTTTTTTAGAAGTTACAGGATAGGATATAGGCAGCAAAACCACCATGAAAGGTAGGTCCTAACGACGTCAGGCAGATCGTAGCTTTTGTGGCTTGGGCCGCATGTGTCTATCAAAAGTGAAAATAAAGATTTTGTGAAAGATCTTTGACGTTATTTTAAAGGGACTAGGTTTAAAAAGCCAACATACTTCTTCGTTCATGTTCTGGGAAGCCTGATACTGAGCTTCTTAGTTAAAGTTGAGAAGACTTCTAATTCCTTCTATCACTTTTAAGTTTGCTGAACTTTTCACATTTTATGTAAAAATTTTCAGTCAATGGTGATACCTGAGTGAGATTTGAAAAAAAAATATCTGAAAACAATTGAGGCTATCTGGAGTGTGGAAAAAATATTCTGTTGGAATAAAATTTCTGTAATCACTTATTGTGCAGCTGTTACAAGCAGCAGTGGGGGAAAGGGAGGGGAGTGGAGGCAATTTCGCACAGAGCTGTCACCGTGTGAGAACCAGAGAAGTTTTCTTCAAGTTGGCAAGTATCTGCTAAATGCCTTGGCAATCAGTAGGTTTTGATTTGCCTTGGGAATTACGCATTGCAAATGTCATTGTGTAAACATCATGTTCAGCACAGCTGTGGTGAGGAGGAGGGGATGCCATCCCAGCTCTAGGCTAACTGCCTGGGGACATAAAGACCATGTGTGCTGAGTGATGGAGAAGACTGGTCACAGAATTGCAGAATGGCAGGGGTTGGAAGGGACCTCCGGAGATCATCCAGGCCAACCCCCCTACTAAAGCAGGTTCACCCACACCAGGTTGCACAGGACATTGTCCAGGCAGGGTTTGAATATCTCCAGAGAAGGATACTCCACACTCTCCCCGAGCAGCCTGTTCCAGTGCTCTGTCACCCTCACAGTAAATACGTTCTCTTCTCAGTTCTCGGTCTCTTCTCCCTGGTAACAGATGATAGGACGAGGGGGAATGGTTTGAAGCTGCGCCAGGGCAGGTTTAGGCTAGACATTAGGAAGAACTTCTTCAGCGAAAGGGTTGTCAGGCTCTGGAATGGGCTGCCCAGGGAGGTGGTCGAGTCCTCATCACTGGAAGTATTTAAAAGAAGGATAGATGAGGTGCTTAGGGATATGGTTTAGTGGTGGGATGGCAGGGTTACGTTAAAGGTTGGACTCTATGATCTCAAAGGTCTTTTCCAACCAAAGTGATTCTATGATTCTTCCTCATTCAAGTGAAACCTCTTATGCTTCAGTTCGTGCCCATTGCCTCTTGTCCTATCGCTGGGCTCCACTGAGAAGAGTCTGACTCCGTCCTTGTGACATCCACCCTTGAGATACTTTTAAGTATTTATGAGATCCCCTCTCAGTCTTCTCTTCTTCAGGCTAAACAAGCCCAGCTCCCTCAGCCTTTCCTCAGAGGAGAGCTGGTCAGCTGTAGTGTTGCTGTAGGTACGAAATTAGTGATGCAGGGTTCAGCTTTGCCCATTCGTGCATCAGTGGCACAACCTGTGTGTGAAAATCAGGGAGGATGGGTGGCATCTCGCGTTAGGGTTTGCTGCACGGTAATACAAGTCTGCTGACACTAGAGGTCAGCACCAAGCTATGGAAAACGTACTCCCCAGCAGTGAGAGGTCCTGCAATCCCTCCACGGAAGCATATTTCGTTACAAAGAATCATAGAATCGTTTAGGTTGGAAAAGACCTTTAAGATCATCGAGTCCAACTGTTACCCTAACACTGCCATCCCACCACTAAACCACATCTCTGAGCAACTTGTCTACCCGTCTTTTAAATACCTCCAGGGATGGGGATTCGACCACTTACCTGGGCAGCCTGTTCCAGTCAGGTGAATCTGGGAAGGGGAATGTGCTTTAACAAATATAGTACATTAAGTGTACCCTGGTAGTGCTGGTTGCAGTTGCTCACTGTAGTTGAAAACACTTTTATTTAAGGCTGCTGCTTTCACATGGTGGTGACATTCTGACTGTTGCTTGACTGGGTTGAAAGTTGTCTTGATTATCTAAGTTCAGTGGATTTTGTTTTCAAGTTTGGTAAATCTATAGTAAACTATTTTTAAGGTTCTATTTTATAATTTGGGGAGCTCAATCTTTAAAGAAAATTGTGTTTGAAGTAGCATTTTCTGCTAATGATGGAGTTTGTTATGGCGTAATTCTGAGGTTTCAGCTAGGGCAGTTGGACTGCTGCGTTGTCTTGTTTTATTGATGCTGTCTTGTTTTATTGTTGCTGTCTGTGTCATATGGCTCTCCATAGGTCTTGACCAATTTATCTTAAAACTGGTTAAATTCCTTGCTCCATCTCTTTCTGCCGGAACACTGGGCTAGATCCTCACTCTGTTGATGGCAACTTTTTTTTAGTATCTTGAGTAACTATATTTAGACATGTTTGCTCTTGTGTCACCTCTCACAGCTCTTCTCCTTCCAACCCTCTCCCAGTGTCTGTGTAGAATAACTTCATGTCCTGGTTCGCATGCAGAAATCTGTGAAGTTTAAATTACACCCTTTACCTCATTAGCTCCGGGGTTGCTCGTCTTATGTACCTTCTTATGCTACGGTGTCAAGGGATGTAGGGTGGTGTTGATAGGGCAAATACTTGTCTCTTCCACTTGTCAGGAACAAGAGTTCCCTGTTTGACGCCTGTTTCCCATCCAGACATCTCTGAGTCACTGTCCCAGGAACTTCACAGGGGACACAGAAAGAATCAATGCAACAGGGACAGGATTTCTTCTGGCAGGGAAACAGGTCTTTGGGAGTCCTTGAGGACCACTAGTGGTGCCTGGGAAGCTGGGTTACACTTGAACTGTCTCGATCGCAGCATTTTGTTTGTCAAGATTTACGCAGATTTTCCTTGGACTGCTTTGTGTAGTTTGGCACGCTGCGAGTCAGTTTGAAGCCTCACGTCTGAACGTAGTTAAAACCAAAACGTCAAATTTCTTCAGAATTATTGTTGCTGACGTCTACAATGTGGAATATGGCTCAAGTTTGCTCACAGCTTGTTACAAGTTTGCGTAACAGCAAACACTGTTTGCCAGAAGTTCATAACTGTCAATAAACTTGAGCTGAGTTTCAGGTCAACAAAATAACATTAAATACATTTAATAAAACTTCAGAGCTGGGGAAGCTTCTTTTCCTTTCCATCAGAGAGATTTTGCTGTGTTGATACAATACAGTAGACAGCAGACTGTCCCAGTGAAGGTGGTCTGCTGTGGCTTCAGAACTTCCTTGCCTTTCTCAGGCACTGTAATACAAGTTTTCCACTCGTATATCCCTCCGAGAAAAGGCTAGAAGCTATCAAATCCTTCAGCGTGACACTTGAATTTGATACGCTGATGAAGAAGGTGGTAATTACTTGATGTATAACAAAAGATGGAGGACATCTCGCAGTTTGAGGCAGGTGTGTAAAGTAATCACGAAACAAAGCAGACTTTGGGGGTTTCCTCTACTGTACAATACCATCATTTCTTATGAACAGAGGCTGTGGAGCAGAGATACAGAAAATAAACTGCATTCAGCAGTGCTGTTTGTGCTGAGTCTGTTTTACAGAGTCTTCTGCAGCTCTCAACCCACGATAGCCTGCTGCCAGTGGTTCTCCTGGCCTAGCTTAACCGGGAGAAACTCCTGTGCTGACACTTTCCATCCTTTAGGGAGGTGCAGGTTCCATGACCGAGAGAGGTTTGAGCCCTCATGGTTTTCATTTCCTCTGGTTGCCAGCATCCAGTGTTGTTTGGGATAGACTTGTAATTTGTTTTGGAATCTGAGAAACTGTGCAGTGGCTAAAGGTGAGGGATGAGCACAGCAGCTAAGAACTGAGATCTAAGCAACGACCCCAGTGTAGCCATTTTAAAACTAAAGTCTTAAAACTTGATAAATTCTGATAGTTGGATGTTAAATATGAGAAAATGCCATACAGCATGGGTATACAAGATATCACTGTCTACCTCTGTTTTATCAGACCTCTCTGCTTTAATTTTCCTGGGTACCAAGATGTTCCTAGTTTTTGGTGGCTCAGGTTTATTGTGCACAGCAGCAAGGCCTTTCCCATGCTGTTTCATGATTTGAACCACCTGGCTGAGACTTCCAGAAATAACTTTGATCTTTTTCACTTCATAGTGGCATAAGCACAAACTTCCCCAGCCTTGAGGGGTGCTATAAATTAAAGATTTGCTTTTCAGAGCTGGAGGTAATAATATCTGAAGCAAACTCATGCACTGAAATTAGTTACTCTTCAGTTTGGATGGTATTGAAAAAAAACGTAGATCCAAGAAGAATAATGTGGCTTACAATAAATGCCTCAGTTTCTTTACTGCCTGGAGGTGTGGTTTTGGGTTAAAAAATTAGGCTAAAGTTAATTAAAATTAAATAAAATTAAGCTGAAAATATAAACAGATCTGTTTGAGGTCATGTGGTAGTTTCTTGAGAGCACAGCTTCTTTCAGGCAGTTGCAAACCTACTGTGTCCAATACCTAACAAACCACATTTTCTTTTTGTCTGTATTTTACACAACACATTAGTTGAGCCTCGTATTTGCATTATTATTTCCTAAAGCAGGGTATTCAAGTGTTTTCTCTAGGACCATTTATGCATTACCAAATGCAGGTCATGCTCAACATCTGAATGTGTAAAACCCATAGTAGCTTGCTTGCATGTATCTATTATGCAGGCTGTGTGTTGTTTTCCATGTTCAAACCCTATGCCTTTTGGCTTTCTGTGGAAAAACTTGGCCACTTTAAACTCTGACTTACTGAGATCTTTTCTTCATTGTTTAGAGGAGAAAAACATTCAGGTTTGCCTTTTGATCTTCTGGTTTAGATCAGCAAGCTCATCAAACTCACTGAAGCTGGCGATGAGCTGGCACGGGTCTTGTTATCGCAGAAGAGTTGTGCTTAACCTTGTTTTTTAGACCCATGCTTCATGTGCCTTCAGTAATGAATGCAGAATATAATTTAATAAGATTAAAGTGAAGGTTTGTTGAATTAAAAATTAAATCTCTGCTAAACAAACAGAAGAGTATATAATGAGCACTCCAAGGAAGTTTATCAGGGCAGAATGAAGCTAATCGGGGGGGGATTTACGTACGTAATTCCTATGGAATCCTAGATTCAGTAGGTAAGTTTTACATCTCCCTAAGATGACCTAACCTGGTTTTGAAAACAGACATTCAAAAACTATCTTGGCCATACATGTTAGCTGTCACTATCATGATAATTACATTGTTTTGTTTTGTTGCTTTTTAGCTGCAACAATGGTGGAAGCTGGAAGAGACAAGAAAAACCCAGATGAATTTGCAGTGGCATTGGATGAAACTCTTGGAGACTTTGCATTTCCAGATGAGTTTGTCTTTGATGTATGGGGAGCAATAGGTGATGCTAAGCAAGGGCGACTGGAATGAGAACTGTGCAGTTCATCAACTCCTATCTGAAAATACAAAATGATTTTCAAATATGTACATCAGAATTTTAATATTTTATTGATATGAATCCAGGGTGCTCTGTATAAGCATTCTTACCTGAAACTTTGTTTTGCAAAGGATGGTTTCTAATGGAAATATGAAGATAAACACAAAGTTCTGACAACTGCACATTTAAAACAAACATTTAATTTGCATGTAGAAATCACTGTGAGGAGTGTGTCAAGGAGGTATATTTATACTGACATTTTATGAAAATTAGCGGGTTTTTTTGTACATACACCTTGATATCAATATTCTGAAGATGTTAGACATATGCAACAAAGGAATTGGATTATTTTATCCCTTCTTTAGAGGGGTTTATAAACTTGTTGAAAAACTGCTTAGCTATGTGCTATGGTTCCCTGGTCTTCTGTTGCCCTTACATATTCACTTACACAAAGAGCTGTGGAAAACCTAAAGCCTTAGGTTTTGTTACAGTTTGATGTGGACTTAGACTTTTCTGTAGACAGAGCTGGAAAAAAGTGACCCCGTTTCTGAAGAACCTGAGTTCAGGAAAAAAAAAAAATTCCTCTGAAACCTGAGGACTCAGATCTTTGAATGAAAAAGACTTGCTTTCATTTGAGTCCTGGTATTACTGAGAGGAGCAAATAAATACAGTGGAAATGCTTAAACCAGGAAGCTGCTGCTTTATTCAGATGCCATATTATTGCAATGAGAACTGCATAGGAAGAAACAAATGTTAATTTTGATTACTATTTGTATCTTTGAATAGTATCTGTGATCTGGCACTGGAGACTATAGTGTATGACCAAAAGCTTAATTGATCTTTGCATATGCTAAATGATTTGCTGGGATCCTATGGAGTTACCCTCTTGTCTGGTTTTTTTTTTTTTTTTCAACATTGCAACATAGAAGAGACATTGAAGGGGTTCAAACCTGGAAGATGTTATTGTAAAGTCACAAACAATTGCAGTTTGGATGAAAATGCATGCCTAAACCCTGAAAAATACATTACACTAATTGTAGATGTTAGGATTTCCAATTTTATGGTACATAAACATTTATTTAAACTGATAATATTTTATTATTAAATCTCAGATTATTAAAAACAAACTCTTTTAACACATCTGCCTGCATTTATCCTCCTGTTCACTCTGTATTTAATGATGAGCAATGAAATAAGTTTTGGTTTTCCTCATAACTGGATTCTTTATTAGTTTTTACTGTGCTTGGTTTTAATCAAGACATATTTGCTGCTTTCAAGTGATTATTATAGCCAAATAACACGTCATGAGTGTCTTTGAAAATGAAATTGAACAAGGATGTGGGGCCTGACCTGGGAAGGTGTCATAGCTTTTTAGTATTTTTCTATTTGCGTAAGCATATAAAATAATAGGTATTACAAAAGTTTTTTCTAAATCACCACCTAGTTACTTTTCTTCTGAGGAAAATGTCTTTCACTGTCTTGCAGAGATGTCTTTAAAATAAAGTCTATGCCAATAATTTTACACGTTCTATGTCAATGATTTTTTTTTTTTTTTTGGTCTAAAACCATTACATTTGAAGTATCATTGACAGAACAAGTCCTCGTTCTCTTTGCTACGTTATTTAGGAAGGCTCCTAAGCTCCACTTCAGTCTTGTACATGTTACAGTAAGTGAATGTTTTTTCTAGTTATGAAATACTCCATGAAGTCTTATAATTACTGTTCAGTGGTCTTTCAGTGGGGATAATCTCCAATTTTATAAATGCTGTTGTGAATATTTTGCTCTTGTGTCTCTGATTGAAGGATAAGCTTTCAAGTAATAAAGTCATTCCTTTTTATGCAGTAAGTAGTACAGAGTGGTATGGAGGCCATACATTTTATTCAAAGGTGTCAAAATTGCTCTTAGTTGTACTAGTGCATCATATCACCAGTGTGGGATGAACTCTCTATGTGTCTTCAAACAGGTGTGATCATTATCAATTTCTCTGTGTAGAAATACTTATAGATAAAAAATCTTAGCTATTCTCAAGGTGTGAGAAGTAAAAACGTATAATTTTACAACTTGAGGATGCATTATTTTGAGAAAGGAGTGTCTTTTTAGGACAGAGAGCACAAGGTGGATCGTGTTTCTCAGTATTTAATAATTGCAAGTCTGAACCCACAACCTTCTGTTGCAGTTGAGCACACTCTGTCTTGCCCAGGGCTGCTTTAACTAATGTACTCTTGGTTATGAAGAGTTGAAGTATTTGTGGGCCACATAATTTATTCTTTAAACTTCTTTTAGGTGAAAAGGAAAAATGAAATGTCAAGAATTCCATCAGCTTTAAATTATTTTATATAAAACTCAAATGTCAAGTATTGTGGAAATGTTTATGTACACTAATGTTAGTAACCAACATGCCACTGATTATAAAATCAACTGAAGTTAAGAATTCCTTCTTAAAAAGCAAAAAAAAAAAAAAAAAAAAAAAAAAGTACTATGGGAGAGTTGTATTATAAATAATACATGAAATGTTACCTGGAGCAGATAACCTCTCATGTCTTCTGGCTGTTCAGTTTATTTTGAGAAATTAATGTTGTTCAATCAGTTTATCCTCAGAGGATAATTTGTCTCATCACACTGAGGTAAACATAACCTCTGAAGCCCTCAACCTGCACAGAGCTGCCTCTTCTCACAGTGGCCAATCTTTGTGGAGTTTATTGCAGAACTAAGATTTAAGTAGTGATTGCAGTTGTAGTAGCATTTACTGCAATAAAGTATGTCAATATATCTTAATAATTTTTCTGGGTTCTCATTTATGCATATGCTATTTCCAGCACATTAGACATAATGGTACCACTACCCAATTTAGTAATTAGTTGTGGCTTTCAGATGTGCATAAGTTGTCACATGAAAATCACACTGCCTTATAAAGTACGATAAATACTTCTCGCTCTTTGTAATGATTTGTGTAGTAAATCAATGTTGTTCTACTAATGAAATACAGCCTGCAGATCCCTTTAAAACACAGTCAGTAATGACCCTAAAGCCTTTGCATGCTTTGGGTGAAAATGTCATTAAATGTCACTACAAAAATCTCCCAAATTCATTTGAAGTACTAATTCTAGTAAATATAAGTGCTGATCAGAGTAGGACTATAAACATCTTGTTAGTGCGTGTTGCAGGTGGAGGTGAATGTTGGCAAAGAGTCCTCTCAAAACCTGGGATAGAATGAGGCAAGGCAGCAACTCAGCCTGAATGCTGTTCTAAAAGCAACTGATTCCTTGTTCTTATAATTGGGTGTGCAGTTTGCAGGGAGCTGGCGGATACCTGCAACCATTTGTGCCTTTACTTCCACCACTATTTTTCTCTGTAAGCAATAGTCTTTAAATGTAGCAAGGGTATTTAATGAAATCTGGTGTTCATAAAGGTCTGAGCTCATAATCTTAAAAACATGATGGGCGATGAATATTTCACACTTTTAAAGGAATTAATTTTGCAAATTACAGATATAACTTTTGCGACACCTTTAGTATGCCAGATGTTGCTTCAGTTAAATTTGATTTTACGCAGCCCTATTCATAATACAGTTGTTATTCAAATAGCTATTAATATAATCAGTGTATTTGGGAAAATCTCATCTACTATTCAGATTTGCACCTTGATTTGAATAATGCATATATTCTTATTTTGGTATATGGTTTTCTTCACAATTTGCCTATTTCCTTTTTCTTGAGATAAACATAATATAAAGCTTTGAAAATCTCGTTCTTTTTATTTGAGAGCGAAATATTAATCTTAAAGTTAAGCTAATTTATAATATTTTGTTAAGAAAAAGCTATTAGGTGAGATGTAAAGCAGGGCATAAAGTTTTTAAAGTGCCATCTGATTACAAAATGCAAGTTGTAGCATTTTTTTTCTGCTTTTTAATGTGAACTTTTGCTACTTTTCAAATTGCGTATTGTTTTTCATGAAAACAGCTCTGAGAATTTGTATTCCAAAGTCTGAATATTGTAGTAAAATGATATATTACTCTTAGTTTTCTTTCTGCCAGGAGATATTTCAGAACAATTAGAAGCCAGGGTGTCAATTATTTGTCCTTTTGAAATCAAATGCATGTTTGCCATGAACTTCAGGACTCAACTCTAGCAATAAGAGCTTAAGCTGAAATTTATATTCAGTATTGTTTTCTTCTCCAGTTCTCTGACTCTCTGTGTTTGTAGGGCGTTTTGCCTTTAGATGTTGTTATCCTCTGGAAGACCTGTGATTTAGTTTATGAAAATATGAAAAAAATAAAAGTCTTGGAAGTAAAAAATAGGGAAAACTCCCAGCATTTCTTGAAGATACTTGCAAATAGTGAAAGTCTTTGATTAAAAAATATGCAGCCTCTGCAGTACAGACTTTGTCCTCAGAAAAGGTATAGTCAATGTGTAAGATTCAGCGAATGACAATTAAAAAGAAGAAAAAGATAGAGACAGCATAAATGCAAAGAAAATATCTCTCTTTATTGAAACACATGTGCTGGCTTTAAATAGAACACCACAAGACGCGCAGATTGAGCAGAAGCAACCTCCTGGTGTGCTTAGGCTGCCCTGTCTCTCAACTCTTGTTGCTTGTAAACCGTGAGGTTGTGAACAGCTTTTTTTCAGTTTTCTTTAAATAATGGCAGTCCTTACCTAAATCTCTATTGCTATGTCAGAGCTCTTTCAGAAAAATGTAACTATTGGTTCTGTAGCTAAATCATTGGTCTGTGGGGTTCCCCCTAGTTCCCTGAGAGCTAATGCAGATTTTCAAGTTGTCGTAAACCTAATTTTACTATATAGTATTTGAAAATCATGCTAAAGCAGTCACCACGTAGTAAGAATGCTTTGTGAATTATTAGGAAATCATCACTGTGGAAAAAAAAAGAGTATCTGCTATTGAACAGCTCAACAAGTAACCCCAGCTTGTGGCATAAGGTCGAAGTTTTCCAATAGCTCAGATGAAGAGCATGACTGGCCACTGGAACAAATCCAAACTTTCTTCCCAAATCCTTGTCTCACTTCCGTTCATCTTGCTGCCTCAGTGTTGTTTGCTGAGTGCGATCTCTGGGAACTGATACACAAACTTGTGTGCAAAGCAGAGGGGCTCACAGAAGGGCGGAGAGCGTAGTGGGTCAGAAAAGGAAAGTGAGCTTCTCTGCCTAGGGTGAAGTGCTATGCCATTGCAGTTATGCGGATAATCATTCATTGCTATGTGTGAGGAACTGGTCCTGTCTTCCTTCTCCCCAGTTTCCTAACGTACCCACCAGAGTGTCTGGGGTATAAATCAATGAGTAAAGATGGGAGAGCACTGTCTGGATACTTTAGTTTCTAACCTTTCCAGCTGCTAAGGGGGGTTGAGTCTGTGGGTCAGACTAGAATCGTTTCATTTAGGTTGGAAAAGACCTTTAAGATCATCAAATCCAACCATTAACCTAACCCTGCCATTCCACCACTAAACCGTGTCCCTAAGCACTACATCTACACAGCTTTTAAATACCTCCAGGGATGGGGACTCAACCACTCCCCTGGGCAGCCCGTTCCAATGCTTGGCAACCGTTCCGGGGAAGAAATTTTTCCTAATATCCAATCTAAACCTCCCTGGCCTCAACTTGAGGCTGTTTCCTCTCATCCTATTGCTTATTACATGGGAGAAGAGACTGACCCCCACCTGGCTACCCCCTCCTGTCAGGCAGTTGAATGAATGTAGCATATAAATTAGCGCCTAATGAGTTTTGTAAGCCTGGTTGTTTTATCTTTGAAATTAACTATTTTTTTTCTCTTTGGAGTGAGATAGGTTTGTCTGAACCTAAAGGTTACAAGCAGTGGTCCCCAAAGGTTTTCTGTTGTGTTTCCTCTAACCATTGCGTGTCTGAACTTTTCACGGAGGCAGAGAGAATGAAAACAAGGTTCACTATAATATTCAAATTTTTGATTACTAAATATGCTTTATATTGACTTGTTTTTTCCTGTCTTCTTTTGGGATGAATAGTTAAATATTTTATTATTAATGTTTCTTTTTGGAGCATGAACTACATTAATTAACTACTTAAATAAGAGATTTGCATTTCAGATGAGCTCTAATTGGAGAAACATGTTGCACCACAATACTTGGCAATATCTAAGAGTGCAAGTTTCTGCTTACTAAAAAGATTGTTTTATTAAGTATTCCCAAATCTTTTTCTTTGTCCTTTTAATAAGCAAATAAGTTTAAGAATGGTGAGCAGCCAGGGAGGAAAGCTTTTAGTTTAGTGGAAAAAGCTTTTAATGACAGACTTACGGTTCCAAGTTGTGCTTGTAACACAGATGATCTAACAACGATTTGTCTGATCCTTTCACTTGACAACTCTTCCAGTAAAGGCACTGATTTGTACTTCATACATATGAACTTTCTTTGGCTTGAAACGGGAAGGAAAGCATGGTAAATCCATTGCAAGCCTCATTCTCCAGGCATTCCTAATATTGAAAACTCTGTCAAAACCCTTCACACATCCTTTCCAAACATCCTTATTTTCACAATGCGGATTTTGTTTCCAATGAGTATTTTTACAGATAATTTTAATTGCTGAGCTTAAGTTTTGAAACCAGTAAGCTTTTTTGGAAGTATCTGTAGGTAAGCTAAATTTTTAATTATCAGATACAGAGACTGATCAACAGAACAACATAAACTTCAGCTCTGTTGGTAAGAATACCTGAAACGCCCCATGGATGTTTATCGTTAGCATGAACACACTTGGTAGTGAACAAATTCTAATTGTAGGAATGCAAAAGTAAGAGGTTGACCTTGTCCTTTCTATGTTAACAAAACAAAATAGCATGTTGTTTCATGGTTGATATGTTTTCACTATCTATAAAGTGAACCAGGAAAGAAAGGGACCAACTGTGATCAAAACACGTTATGAAGTTTACAGGTATGACCTCTTTCCAGGACCAGAAGCACTGTGAATCGAGGTGAAGCTCTAGATAAACCAGATACCTGTACAAATGCTTTCTCATTTGGTAAAGAATAAGGTAATACTTACCTTTCAATATCACAGATAAGTGAATATAAGTGTAATGTTACTTATCTGTTCAAATATAGTGAACTGTGTACTATGTATTGAATGTGCAGCTTTCTTGGCGAGATTCTTAGCTGGAGTGAATTGCCACTAAGGAAAGATCACGAAACTCAGCTCAGATTGATGGCTTGGTCCATAAGGTTCAAGGCAGCTAAAGCATTGCCTGAGAGGAAAACAACTCTGTTCTTGAATTGTGCTAATGGTCAAACTATTGAGCTAGAGAGTTTACCAGAAAACTTTCTCAAGAATTGATCTTGGGACTGGTCTCCTTTTTCTAAAAATAATAAAAAAAAACAACCTTGGCACAATGAATGTGGATAATGAGATTGCTGATGACACGAACTGGGAAAGACAACATGACTAAAAAGAATAGTGAAATATTATCCAGGAAGATGGCTTTTAAAACTTGACTAATAGAATTTTAATAGTTTAAAATGAAAGGTCATAACTTCAGGGACTAGTAACTGAGGGAAGCTCTTCATTTGAGATGACAGATTAAAAAATACCTTGATGCACTAGTCATTCATGGAATGGCTGTAAGCCACTAGAGGGCTGCATCTGGGGAAAAAATGACTGTGGTGTGCATCACAGGGAGGAAACCCAGGAGAAGCTGGGAGGTAATGTTGTTATCCAGGGCAATGGTGACATTTTTGTCCACAAAAATGTGCTCAGTGCAGGCTTCCCCTGTTCGTTTAAACATTGGACAGTTTTAGAAAAGTGACCTAATAAGATGATCATGAGAAACTTTGAAGATCAAACTGAAGAACCTGCATTCTTTGGCAGAGTAAAAGCAACAAAAAAGTGTGTTAGGATGGCAAAAATCTTGAAGAAGGAAGAGTTCTTCAAGCTAACCAACTGCGTTGCCAAATATACATGCGTGTATTATGTGGCCATGAACTGCCTTCAGTCTGAAACACTGAGAATTTCTGACCACAAATGGAAGAGTGCAATGGAAGAGTATGGGGACAAAACCCAGGCTGGTTTTAGGGCAGAACTTCATCCTTTATGAAGAGAGGTTATATGATATAGTTGCTGGAGTACCAGCAAACAAGATGTGATCCCCCAGTAGGTTCCTTCTAGTTCCAAGAATTGTGTTGAATTACCAGGTGCTTCAAACTTTCCCAGGCTCATTTAAAAGTGGACAGATTTGGAAAAGGCTGATAGGATTATAAAGAGTGAAGGAACTTGCCTTTTTGGCTGATGCAGAATGCCAAAGTCTGCTTGAGGTTCTCAGCAGGGTAGGTGATTTTGGATCTTGCTGCTCCAGAGGAATCAAGGGAGATGGCTAAGCCAAGGCTTTCCTACTGTGTGCCAAAACAAGGGGAGCAGTGGCAGGGAAGGGAAGGAGATGCCTCTGGAGAGTTAAGCTTGCTAATCCTGCTGGGGCTTGAGATGATCACTTCCACTGAGACTCTTCCTTTGGTGGTAGCAGCTGGATCCTGATTTTTGTGTAGATTTGGTGCATCACAGAAATTTTCCTGTCCTAGGCCTATGCTTAAAGCCAGCACTACAACTTTTGAATGTGGAGAAGGAGTCTGCCCCCAGGAACAGCTGAGAGAAGTTCTGGTCTTCAGCAATATTCAGGTATAGGCACTGAATTGCCCAGGACATACGAGGGGGAAGAGTTCTGCTTTAGCTTCTGGCTACGGCTGAATGAAGAAAGGGTGCAGACAACATAGTGTCCATTGCTAATGCTGCAGACTGTTGCTTGGGACACTATTTTCTCTGTTCTAGTCCCTAATAAATACAAAAATGTCTGAGATTTGTAACCTGCTAAACTCACTACAACATACTCTTCCTCTGTATTTCTGGCCTTTCGAATTTGTGGTCAGTCTCCTGCAAGATCAGGGGAAAAGGAACTGGTAAATAGCTTTGCCTGTAATCCGTATTCAGCTCTGTGTTGAACATCCATTATTTTTATGGCTATAATAAAGTGAATAGCAGTGTAACAGCTGCCTTGGGTTTTCAATTAAATGCATTAATACACATGCAAGAAAATAGCCTGTCTTAATACTATTTATAGGGAAGAGAGTATTTTTCGAGATTTGTTACAAATCATGATTATGCCTTATTTATCTGGCATTCGGAAATGTGAGGGTGGAGTTGCAGGCATGCTGCTTTATTACTTGCAGGTGGAATGTGTGATAATCAGCCTGACCACTTTGCAGTATTTCTTAATGACGACAGTTTTCATTGCAGAAAAATATGGCTTTGTAAGCTTGATGAACAAGAACTGTAGTCACTGCTGGCTTCAGTAAGAAGGTGGTTAATGTTCATGGAGGGGCCGGATTGTGTATTTAGAGCTTTGCTGCGTTATTTTTAAGAGAAATGTTGATGGCCTGAGCGAAGCATGTGAATTCCTGGGTTATTTTGATGGTTTGAGGGCGGGGGGGGAGTTGCTTTGCGCACTGTTTCCAGACTGCTTTCTCTCACATGCTTCATTTTCTTCGTCTTCGCTCCATGTCAGAATCACCCCTTTGACGGTTTCGTTTGCTTACAGCTTTCATTCTTCTCCTTTGTGCCTCTCAGCTTGGAAACAGCCCTGAGCAATAAGGGAGTCGCTTTGTCCACCCAGCTTAGCTTTTGTCAGGCTTGGCACTACAGCCCATTTCTCTATTCTTTCCAGTCATATCTTGTATCTGAGGCCTCACTCTTCCTGCCAACGAGTGAAAAAATGGTCTTATCACACTCTTTTTGCAGGTCTGTTATTCCTTGTCTGTGAATGATAAACTGCCTAGTATCTATTACAGTTCCACCGTAACAAACACAACTGCAAAAGTCATCTCGATATTGGAGCATGGAAGTTAGTTGATTAAAAAAAAAAAAAATTATCATCCTGCCACATTATCTGCTTCAATTCTAAGGCAATTAGCAGCTTGGCAAGTGTTTTATTAAATCTTTGCTCCCGTACCCAGGGTAAGTAATAGAGCCTAATAGTTAGCCAAAAAGCCAGCTAGGATTAGTATGAGACAGGCAGTGTTACGTATGTAATTCAGCCCTTTTGCTCTTAGCACTAAACTCCTTTTATTGAATTGTTTTACTGCGGAAAGAATTGAATCTTCTATTACTGAGAGCACTTAAATAAATGAGTGAGTAAAATAATGAATAACCTTGAACCATTTGGACTGTGAACTTGATAGCAGGATTGCGGTCGTCGTTCTTCCCAGTGCCACTCCATCTCCCATGATCTCACATCAAAGATCCCTTGGCTTTCCTGTTTACCAAACTTGGTGTTTTCTAATTTACATAGAAACAGAGGTGGGTAACAGAAACTCGTGTATTATACTTAATTAGGATTTGATACTGTTTCTTTATGCATCTTCTGAAATTGTTATCTTCTTAAATCTCGTCACATAGGAAAAATTGCCAAAAAATTAAGCTAGACTGGAGTGTTGAATTGTCGCAAGAGATCCCCATCTGTCATAAATAATTCTTAAAACATTACTCTCAAAAATAATCACAGAGAGTACTTTAGAACCCATGGCAACTGGCTCAAAAGCATTAAAAACAAACTAATTATTTATACCTGATATTGTCACTGTGCAGATAGAAAACAGGTCCAGTGGTACATTTCAGTGGACAGACAATGCAGATTTTATGAAGATGAGAAGTTTATTTTCTACAGCCCATCATCATACGTTGTTTATAAGGGGGTGATGATTGATGACAGGGCTAAGCAAGCAGAAAGAAATACTCCTATTTAAACACTTCAATTTATGGAATCATAGAATTGTTTAGGTTGGAAAAGACCTTTAAGATCATCAAGTCCAACCATTAACCTAACCCTGCCATCCCACCACTAAACGATGTCCCATGGAACAGGAATGTATTTACTTTATCTGGAAAAAGAATTCTTTATTGTTTGGAGTATAGTGAAGCTGGGTTTTCATATTGGATTTCCACTGAGGAAATACATAAATCTACTCTCAAGCATCTGTCCTGAAAAGCATATAACCTAAGTCAAGCTAGCTATGTGTAGACAAAAGCATAATGCAAAATAACAAGGGAACTGAAAATTAGAGATTACCAGTAGACTTTTTCCAAATGTCTCAGGGAATGAGGATTTTCAACATTTTGCCCATGTCTGATAGAACATGTTGGACAGAGTGAGCTGTGCGACTCAGACCTGCCTTCACCGTGAGACTCTGTTTTCCCTCAGTTCTGTATGATCAACTCTTAGTCAGTATGATTTACAAGAAAAAAAAAAAAAAGGCATTATATTTGCATACAAACATATGGGAACAAAGAAGTGAGCTCTGCTTTGTCAGAGTTCATGGAGATGCAGGTAAGATAATTTCTCCTGGAAAACATGGAATGACACTTCTTTCTCTGTCAAGATTAAAACAACCTTTTCAGCAGTTTCTGCTTCGTGCCTCTTCCCTCAGAACACTTCCAGCCAGCTTCTTGTAATTACCTCCTCATTATGTTCGTGTGGGATGGGAGTTTAAAAGATGACATCACTCAGCCACAGATTGTGATATGTATGAGTAATCAGTAGTTAACAATGCAACAATTAATTCCTCTGTGGCATTTTATTTGTCACTTAAAAATATTCCTTTGACTCACAGAGTAACTCATACCCTGCAGGAAAAAATCTCAGCTCATTAGAGCTCATCTGCAGTTATCACTTGGCTAATATCTCCACTGGGTCTCATTTATTTTAACCTCGATCTGATATCTCACCTCTTTTTTTTTTTTTCTAATGTCCTTTTCTTCACAGTGGAATATCTGTCTTGCTTCCAGGCAGAGCAAAGGAAGTAAAACAACATTATTAAAAGCAAATAAAAAAATTTAAAATGTTGGCCTTTCTTTTTTTTCAACAAGCCTGTATGACAAAGTACAAAAATTACTAAAATAAGGTATGCTACTGTATGAACATTTCCTCCGAGCTTTAATCTCACTGCAAGAGGCATCAGTGCTTTCCGCAGCGTCCTGTTTTGCACTTACTTGCCTTTCCTAAAGATCAGTCCTGCTTCCAGTTTCTCTATGGATTTACTTATTTCTTTAAGAGTTCATGCTCAAAAGAGTAAAACTTTTTTACCTCTTTGCCTGACTCTATTTTAAATATGGTTGATGAAACCAAAAAGCCGATGACATCTGTTTTTCTGAGGGGACAAAAAAAAATCTCTAGTATTCTATACCAGGTTGATCTGCACTCTTTTGGAGTAATTTTTTTTTTTTTTTTTTTTTTTCCCAAGGAAACCCCCTCACAAGGAAACTCCCAAATGACGTGATTTCAGCTCTCACATGGCCTGAAAAGCATGAGGTAGCAGTATCAGGCCTTCTCCAGAGCGCCTGAGGAAAGGTGCTGTCGTGCAGGGGGAAATAGCCAACAGCCCTCTGAAGTTTTTTGGTGACTCCTGTGGTTTGGTCAATTCAAGCAGTCTCTCTTGCAAGACTTTAGAGGAGTGGCAAGGTGGGCCAGCTTCTGGTAAAAATATTTAATGTATTTGACTCTTCTTGATGGTTTTGAGTGAAAAAATGCTAATGTGGCAGAGACAGGGTTTTGCATCCATGTGGGGCTTCTGCCTAGGTTTGCTGCTTGGAGCACGGTGCCGGACAAAGGAGCATGCAGCCAAATGACTGTTCGGGGGGTGAGTCTCTTGCATCTGGGAACCGAAAGCCATCTGGGAAGGCAATCAGGGCATGGGACAGGTAGAGAGGAGGCTCCTCTCCTGCTTCCTATTCACCAGCACCAGAGACCTGTGCACGGGGTGTGCAAATGGACTAAGGAGCTAATGCAGCAGCTGATGTGGAAAGGCGCGCCGGGGGCCTGGGGGCACTGCTTTGGGACCTGTTGCCTCAGTGCGGTGGTGCTGGTGAGCTCCAAAAGATGGGACCCTGCACCCCTGGAGTGACTGGCTTGCACACCTGGAGGAGGGCAGGGCTGTGGGGAGTGCCTGCAGATGGAGGATGCGGGAAAGGTTGAGGTACTCCCTGCCTTCTTCATGTCAGTCTTTCCCGGTGCAGCCTGCCCTCTGGCAGGGGCTCGTGGCAGTAGAGGAACAGGATTTTTCAACTCAAGTTCAAAAAAGTATTTTTTGGTGTGATGGGGAATGCTTTCTCATCCACCTCTCATCACTGAGTGAATGTAGTATCAATCAAGTATTTTACATGCTTTATACACATGCATAATTTATCACTGGGTTATGTAAATTCATACCCCATACAATTTGCCCTCTAAAATGCTTTCCCTATTAAATCTTTTCTATAGTAAATCTTGCTATACACTATCATTATTTTACACATCATGCAGCTAAGGCAGTGATGGAGTAAATGGCCTGCTAACAAGTCCACAGAGGCCATCAGAGTGAATCAGAGGCAAAGATGCTATGCAGGTGAGACATGAAGTTTTACTGGAAAATTGATAATATATTGCTAGAAAAAGGAAAACAAAATGAGTTATAAATGGATTATAAATGTGAAGGCAGCAGAATATCTAAAATGCATGCGGATAACTACTGTGTACTGTAAGTGAAATTCCCCATATTCTTAAGTGGCAATGCCTATTTAGAAAGACATCTGAAACGTGCTTAAGTGCTGCAGTGCACACTGTCTGAAATTATAATGGTCGAGGTTGTTATGGTAAGCTGGATTTATTCTTTTGGTAAATCTGGGCTGATAGACTCTTTTTGGTTTTTTTTCTTTTTGAGCTGAAAAATCTGATTTGACAAAATCAAAACTTTTTCTAAACCCACTTGATTCAGTTTGGTAGCTGAAGATACTCTGTTCATACAGGGAGTTATGCTCTCCTTCAGCCAGAGAACAGCCAGTCACTTCATTGCAAGCTGATGAAATAAATATCTTATTCCTTATAAAAAGAAGAATAGATCAATCTACCTAGAAGGTCTAATGACTTAAGATGTGCACTTAACCAAAGTGGAAAAATGAGGTTCAGTTCCCTAACTGTAAGCATGGACAAGAGGGTCTGGAGGCAGGTTGGTCATATCCCTGGCAAATACCCCCCAGCAAGTTGCTAGAATATGTGGTTGTCTCCTTTATAAGATCTTGGGGTTGTTTCAATTTAGAGTAGAAGTACTATTCAAATTTTGATTTTCTTTCTTTTGTTTTGGACACAGTTTCATACCCAGCTCTTGTTACAAAGCCATGTGAGCAGACTATGTGGGCAAAAGCCCGGGAGTATATTAGGATATCTTCCGAGAAACAGCTCTGGGAACACATTGTAGCCAGAGGCTGGGACCCAAAACATTGACAAAGGGAAAGGAAAATAGGAGAAAGATTAGAAAGATATGAAGCGTCAAAAGCAAAAAGGAGAATTAGAAAAATATGGTCTGGACAAAGGACGATCTGCCAAATTTGTGAAAGTGAACCATGTACAAATTTAATAACAGAGCTGGATCGGTTGAACAACTGCCATACAGAGTAATCTGTATTAGCTTCCGAGAGAGAAATGTTTGTAAAAAGGTGTGTTTTTTATTAGAGCAGAGACCTTGCCAAAATGTAAAGAAAAAAGAAATGGAAATAAATTCCATTTTTCCAATTTGCTTCCCTGAATGGGCCAGCTTAACAGAAATGCTACCAAGGATCCAGTTGGAGCAATAAAATGACTTTCAGTCATTTTTTAAAATTGGACAATTCTAGCCTCTTGCATAACACCTTAGTACTGACCTGGTAAGTCCTGCATCCATCTCATAATTTCTGTCTGAGCTCTTAGCAGATCTCTGAAACGTATGGCCGGGGATACAAAGGGCTTCAGGCGATGAAGGGTCTTCTGTGTTGGTGGGTAAGGCGCTTTAATGGGTCAGTTCTCTTCAGCTAAAAAAACCCCCTCAAACAACAAAAGTGCCATTTCTTGACCTTCCCGTAAGCTTCCCTGTGGCTCTTTCTCTTACGAGAAATGTCTTCCCCAGTTTGATCTTCCTACGTAAGCAGGTGTAAGTCTCGTGATTTAAAGGTAATAGTGCTTCTGTTTGGGTGCCTTACATTTATGTGTACCTGTCCCTGTATCCCAGCAGCGTCACCACAACTGCTTTCAACAGAGTGTGTGAGTTGAATGTTTCTAACTTAACCTGTGGTGGTTGTATTATGCCTTCATTCTTGGCCTTGTTTATACGTGTGTGTGTGTGTATATATATATATATACACAAATATATATAAATATATATATATAAAAAAGCCAAGATCAGATGTACTACTCAAACAACCCAAATATAAATAAAAAATCAGAAGGAAAGCAGCCAAGTGATTCTTAGAGGAAGCTCTTGATTCAGGCGTGGCTGATGAACAGCAGTTTACCTTGAGTAAGTTCAGATCCTCTTTGTTTGTAGCCATTAGGCAACACATTTCTCTGGCAAAGCGGTGTTTATGTCTCTGAAGAGTTAGAGCGAATGGATCTCATCTTCTCTTGTGCTGGTTGTGAGATTGTACTTGGGAAAAATGGCCGATGCTCATCCTGAGCATTCCCCTCGATTCCCCCGGCACTGGGGAAAGCAGAAGGGCCAAACCAGTGCTCTGCATCTGGTGGTGCGTACTGGGAGAGCCCAGAGAGCTGGGGAGGGGGATGCCTGAGTACAGCGCTGCTGAGCTCTTGCACAGCCTCCCTGTGACCTGGAGGTTCTTTTCCTGGAGGCAGTACATCCCGATGTACGTTTGCATGGGATCATTTCAAGGCCACAGCTGTTCTGTTTACTATGGATGTGAATCCCCCTCCCTGTCCTCACAAGAAATACTCACATATATGCATATGCCTGTTATTTTTCCCCCAGACTATCCATGTAAAGGCTGGAACTTATTTGAAAGACTGAAGATTTTAAATCTTTTAAAATATTTAAAAGATTTCCTCTCAGAATCAACACTTAAAGAATTTAAAGAACATTAGAAATATTATTAGAGCTGTATTGCTGTTCCACAGAATGATTTCCATTACTTATGAAGAGTGTTTTAGGTCTCAGTATTTGTCAGGCCCTAAAATTATGTTGTGGATACCTACAATACAATGAATATATATAAAAAAGCTAATTTGAATGGTAGTGGAGAGTGAGAGTCTCTTTGTGTTCCAGACATTTTAATCTGCAGAAATTTCTGATTACTTCTTAGGCCCATTTTATATATTCCTCCTTTATGTTTAAAGACAATAAATCTTGTATTTTCTGTTTTCAACCTTTTTTGCCTTCTTTTTTTAAAGATATATCAATAAGCAAAACTATGTATAAATACATTAACATGCAGTGCAGCTTTACCTTTAACAGAGAGTATACTGACCATTAATTAAATGGAAAGACTGGGTATTTAGCTATTTCATAAATACATCAGGACTATGTTCTTTGTGCTAATTCATTAATCAGAACATGTTTGAAATGCTGAAATAAGTAAGTTAAGTTGAGATTTAGTAAGTAATTAACAAAAACGCCAGCCAGTGTGCACTGCAGACTCTTCATTTTCTTTCCAAATTCTTCCTCTCGACTCCCCCATAAATTTTCACATATTCGCAGAAAATGTATTTCAGTAGACTACTGCATTTTAAAGATTGTAATTGTGAAGACAAAGCTGGGTAAGTTCATGCTTTAATTGATTATTTGGTTTGGCTTTATCTTTAGTAAACGCTTTGCAGCTGTTTCCAAATCATCTTGTGTCAGTGCAACATTGTCAGGACAACAAATTCTGCTTAGGAAGCGTTGTGTAAGATACACGATATTTTATAAGATCCCAATTCCAGTCATGAATTACACTCATACACTCGTTATATTCCGATTCCCAACTCTCTGAACTTTCCCTTCTGCTGGGGTTACACCAAAGCTTGAGGGAAAGGACTGGTTGAAGAGTGTTTTGCACAACCCTGACGTGTCAAAGCCTGCCTGCTCCTGCAGGGAGCCTTCCCTGCTCCCTCCTGCTCCCCTGCCCCGTTCACCAGGAGCTCCCCTCTGCTCCCCAGCCCGCTGCTGGATCCCTGGGCGCAGAGGTACGAAGCTGCAGGTCTGGCCTGGAGTGGGATCAGCAAACAGCAGACACGCCTCTCCGGTATTTTTTGGTGTATTCCTTGCTTTTCTTGTGCAGCAAGTTTACATCTCTAAATCTGATCAAGGGAAAACTAATTGATGTCACATAGTCACCCCTTCCGCAGGAGCAAAAGGCGAAATCAGCACAGCACGGACCAGGAGATGAAGAGCTGGCTGGTTGCTCTCAGCGTGTGCTTGGTGGTGGGTTATTGCCAGCGAGAGGCCGTGTGAGTCCAAAGATGCTTTTTAGCCCTCAGTTCTAACGTTTCAGGAGCAGTTAGGTAGAAAACATTACAAATAATGAGCAGAGGTTACACAAAGATTGAAAGTATGGTGAATACTGAAGAGGGGGGGTGTTTGGGACGGCGTGGACTCTTTGGTGGGGTGGTTTTATCCTTGCATGGCTTCCCTGAGAAGCTTCTCCATAGCACGGCGTGGCGTGTGCTCCCAGGTGTGGGCTAGCACGTATGTGGCTGTACAGCTGGGCCCATTGCTACCTCACAGCCACATAACGATTGCGTTTTGCCCGGGGTATAAGCCAAACAATATGTTTTTTAATATGGGTAGAGCTAAAATTGTGCTGCTGGAAAACGGGAAAAACAGGGAAGTGTTTTTTTTCTATGAGGGAAAGCTGTTTTGGGAAGCAATGACTCAGAAAAGGACTTGGGGAGAAGGAGCTCCCAGTGCAACATTATAAAGGTGATTTTTTTTTTTTTTTTTCTGTCTGAAGAGAGGAATAGGAAATTGTTCAGCCCGTAATTACCCACAGTACAATGGTTACCGGAATATCACATGCAGGTCTGGAAGTTTATAATCAGGGAAGTCTAAGAGAGGACCTCCGAGATCTGGAAACCTTTCTTTGCAGTAGGATCCAGCAAAGTTTATTAAGGAGAAGATAAAGGAGCAGCTTGACCGCATGTGAAGCAGAGATTTGATAACAGCAGCTCTCCTGTCTGGCTGGCAGAGGTATAATGAGATTCGTGCAATTAAATTTAAGTCTAGGCGATTTAGATTCCAAGCAGGCACATCTTAAACAGTGTGATTGATTTGCCAGTGGAATGATTTAATAAAGATTGTAATAAATTCCCCCTTATTAGACATGTTAAAATCTAAACTGGATGCTTTTCTGAAGGAAATGCTCCAATTCAAACAACATGAATACGTAAAAGTCCTACGGCCCAATTTATTCAGGAGGTCAGACTGGAAGATTATCAAAATCCATTCTATCCTTCTGTTGTGCAAAAAATTGCTCAGTGGTTGGTCTGTGCACTTTTGTCATGTGAAAGGTTTATTTCTTTAGCAGACCCAAAGTATATCAATTTAACAGGGAGCTCTCAAGTCCCCTCTTGTGGTTCTAGCTTTTGTACTAAAAGGAATGGTGGCCCTAACTCTTTTGTTTTTATTGCATTGAATTGGTTAATAGGGCTAAGAGCTGATAATACATCTAATGTTGCTCGTGTATCTTGAGCCAGTATGAGGTAGTAATGAAAAAAGCAATTACTAGATTAATTTTGCAATTTTAAAAATCCATATCGATGGGATTATTGTGCTTTTGACTTGAGGCAATACAAAGGTGGCTTCATACAACTGTTTTCTGAGTGATGGTAACTGCTGGTCTGTGAGCTCTCCCTGCACAAGCAACCTCTAGGTACTGCTAGGTAATCAGGAAAGCATGGGTGCTGCTGTGGGTTGTCTAGCAGAAGGCAAACGTACCCAGTATTTCACCCTTCATTAATGTATTGCTGCTCCTCTCTGCTTGATTTCTCTGTTCTATTGGAATATGAAAACTAGACTGCTACTAGAAAAAAGCTACGCTATCGCAGAGTTCAAATGAAGATGATATTAAGAGAAACTTCCTCCAAACTGAGAAAACCATGGCAAATTTGGAAAAGAGATAGTTATGCTAAATAAATGTCAAAACCAAGTTAATTGGAGAAATGTTATTTAGAACAGGTAAATTAGTGGATAAAAATACACATAATTTACTTACTTGAAATATCTTGCGTTTGATACTCCAAGCACAGTGTTGTGCAATTCTTAAAGGTTAGCGTTATCCTGTGTTGCCTTAAGAATTAATATTTAATTTTAATGACTCTCTCACTTTCCTATTCTTACACTTTCTGAATTAGACAAGTTTCAGCATGCAGGAAATGTTGCTGTCAGGCATTTCACAACTGGAGGGAATTCTCTTCCATTGTCCCCCAAGAAAACGGTTTCTTTCCTACTCACTGTTCTGCAGTTTTAGTACCAGAAGCCTGTTGTCTTCTCTGCACCCTTGAATTCCTTCAGATGAAGGTTGCTTTTTTCTGCAGCTGCTGCTTTCCATTTTATTGCAACTAGATGCCCTGTTTCTTTATTCCTGACTACAGGCTTTGTCCTTGGTTAGGTACATTCCTTACCTGCCCCTTTCTTTCATAGCAGTTATTTAGACCTAAACATCTTGTAAAGGGTATAGGAATAATCTCAGATGTGAATATAGAACAGCTACCCTATGCCTGCTCCTTGTGGGGTTCTTGGTTTCATTGTCCAGCTTTACTTTGGTACGCACCAAAGCTGGGAGCCTGTACTCCCTAAACAAAGGGACCGACTGCTGACCCTGGGTGCTGACATACCTGGAGCAGATTGTGTGACTGTACTCGTCATTAACTTTTCTTCCAGCGTCTCTTAGTTTCATTTTCTTGATCTGGGTTGAATAATCAGTCCTATGGTGCTCAGTGAAGTCAGGTCTAGTCTAACATTGAAAGTGCCTGGTTCCTCTGGATGTCCTCTACCTGTGCTGGCGTACCCACCTGCCCCTTAAATTTTGTCTGTCCTAATTAAGCACCAGAAGCAATTGTTGTGCAAATTGGAATCACGCAAAATATGATAGTGATCTAGTTGTTTCCATTTTATCTGGTATGAAATGCACACGGATTTCTTAGATCTTCTTAGATTGCTAGTAAAGCTATGACTTGTAAAGGCTACAGAGTGTGAATGCTTGAAGAGGTTTGTTTTTCATAAGTTTAGTACAATGCTGCCTGTTTTGATCTAACTGTTCATGTTACCATAAATTCACAGATTTGCTGAGAACCAAATGCATGCACATGATGTAGGTTTGCAACATTTGCAATTGCTGGCAATGAGAATTTTTTGATTGAATAGTTTATTCCTGTTTAGGTATTCTTTAGCTCCTTTTGAAAATAAATGTTAAATTACTCATGGACTACCTATTTACTTTTCTCAATACTTTAGAGACTGCAAATATCTGAGAAGATAAGAGAGTGCCTGTCTTCCATTACTCTGTTTAAAGGTTTAGGAACTCCTACTCAGCAGATCAAGGATGAAGTGAAGACCCTTTAATCTGATCACAAAGAAAACAGATTTGCTAGTCCAATTTTGATAAAACATACATAATTTTTAATGAGAGAAGAATAAAATTAATCAAAGTCAATTCAGATTAAAAGAAAAAAGTAACTTGGCAGTGTTGAGGTTTATTAACTACTTGTGACATAAAAAACATTGGTGGGTTCTCCCTTCTACATTTTAAAAACAAGATTGGATTTTAAAACCAATGTTTTAAAAGAAATATTCTGGGTCAAACAACAATAAGTGCAGAGGCTTCTAGTCCCTTTATAGAGATTGCTTTGCGACTGGTCTCTGGTAGTTCTTTATGAAGCAGTTTATTTAGCAGACGTAAGGTATGTAAGCTTTAATATGGAGCTTTTGAACCTTCTTCAAACTGTGACTCTAGTTTTCATTATGAATTATTTTTATTGTGGTTCATATGAATTAGTTAATAAACCCCATGGATAATAATGTTTTTTAACGTTGCACATACAACTTAGGGCAATTATGTGACAATAGAAGCAAAAAGCAAATCCTGACCTCTTCTAGCAGGTTTTATGGTCAATGAATACGATTGTACACCTCCTTAGTGAGTTGAGGCAATCTGAAACATGGATTGAACATCGCTAATTTTAGAAAGCAAAATGTTCTGGAATTAGACTGGATCAGCATGGCTGAGTCACTGTTTTGATGGCACCAGGCTGTAGGATCTGCCACTTGGCCCTTTGCTTAGTAAGTGTGACTGTCATACATGTGGTTTGGTTAGAAATACTTAATATTTGCTGATTTCATTTAGGCTAGCTCTGAGTGAAAACAAATGCTATCATGAAAAGCACAGCAGTTAGAGGTAAATGTAATAAAAGCTGTTAGACATTAAAACAAAAGAAAATATGGGAAGATGAAAGAGTTCAGTAAAATTGTTCCCAGTAATTTGTTCACACATTGTCAAGGAATGTTGGATTTCATTTATGTTTCTTACAGATTATGATTTTTTTCTTAATTGGAGTGGAGATTTAACTTGAGAAATTCGGGGCTTGCTTGTTTTTTCTAGATGGAGCAGGCCAGACAGTGACTATATTTAAGTTCTGCATATTGAGCCTTTTCAGACTTCATACCTCTAATGGAACAAAAATTTGAAGAAGATTGCATGATGATATTCATTGTGGATTTATACAGTACTGAAAAATTATTTGAATCTGCAATCAGATAATGTCCAGAACTGAAAAGATCAGTTTGAAATCTTCTGTTATTGCTGCTTCTGCTGGAGCTGCAGTTACTCGGATTTTTATTTTTGGCTCACTAAGGGAGGTGGCATGGCCATGTATGCTCTGTCTTTCCCAGGGAACTTTCTGGCGTGACCAAACTGGCACAGGCTCTGCTCTCTGCTATGCGAATGTGTCCTGGGTACATACTTTCTTTTGGGGGAGTGGAGCAGCAGTCAACATTTGACTGAAATTCTTTAAATGGCATTCCCCAGAGGGTTTTTTTTTTTCCCCTCTTAGAACATCACAATAATCCCAAAGCATTTTTTTTGAGTGGATCCTTTTTTCCAAAGAAATCTTCCTTTTTCTGTTAGGAGGTGACTTGTTTTATGAAGAACAAATTGTTGAATGAATTTTTTTCTCAACTTTTAAGGAAAAAAGGGGGAATCTAGCTCACCAGTGATTAGGGATGTTGACAAGGGAAAAGTAGGAGTCCTGGCTTGTCTCCTAGGACTATTTAAAAATTTCAAATTGGATATCCAGTAGATAAAATAATAGTTAAAAAACCATCCAAGCAGAGTCAGGGGAAATGTGTGATGAACCAACCACTGCTGCTGTGCAGACTTTTTTTGACACCCGGCTGAGCAACGTTTTTTGCTCTGCTGAGCAAAAGCAGAAACAGTCTCAGGGTGACTTCTACAATTCTTACAACATCTGTAGAGGTGTTGTCTTCAAATAGTCCCCTACCAGCTCTTAGTCCATCTCTTCTGAGTAACACGATGAACAGCCTTTCCTTCCCTCTGAACAACAGCCTATTCCCTCGGAGAGCAAGAGTTTTCTTATAGTTTTTTGTTATCCCATTATCTTGGGTTCCCGGAGGCCTTGTGCTAAGGACATGTGTTCTCCTAAGTGGTTACAGCTGGCAGACTCTGCACCCCCCACGCCCATTTGAAATTTAGTTCTCTTTGGCAGTGTTAAAATCTGTGTCCCTGTGCTTTGTCATATCTTTTATTGCCAATGCATTGCATCTTATGGAAAAATACTGGGAAACCACATGCCTTTATTTGTTTAGATTTTCCATTCTTTTCATTTCAAGGTAAGTAGGAATTATGTTTTGAAATGGGTGATTCACAGGCACAATCATTCCAATTTGGCAATGATACTGAATCATAGCATCACATACTTTCAGAGATGCAGTTTCAGAGTTATAAAAGAGATAGTTTCAGAGATATGAGCAACAGTTAAAATACAGCATAAAATTTATTAGTATAAAGAAAATGGCCTTGCTTATATATCTGAAACGTCCTTGGGCTTATTATAGCTCTTCTGTTCTTAACTTTCTTAGTTCCCTCTTCTAATGGTGCTACATATTCAGGTATTTAGTCAGGTGTGCAAATATCCTTTACTTATCTGAAGAGGAAGGAAAACAATTATTTAGAATATAAATAATTAATGTGACACAGAGAGGTGGATAGGCTGACTCACTACAATTAGCAGGAAGAGCATTTCTAAATGGAGGGATATAAATTGCAGGATGTAAAATTTTGTTTTATAGGTCTGTGAGGCCCTCTTGCCCTCGCTGCTTGGGCTTTATTTCAGTGGGATTTTTATCAGCGGGTTTCTTAATTTTTAGCTGAAACTTGGCAAAGCCACATTATTTTTGTTCATTGCTTCAGTGGTTTTAAATTATTTTTGCTACCAGAAAAAAAATGAAAAGCATCATCTGCACTGGTGGTTATCATCTCATTTTATGTAGATACGGTTTTGAGAGCTTTCCAAGGAAGCACAAGGCCATGTAAATCCCCAACTTGGTACTCAGGTAAGATCTCATTGCTAATTAGTCAAGCTAAGTGGCTGCCACATTTAGCCCTCTAAACAGTATGAACTGACAAGCAACGTTGTCTGCATAAGCATGACTTGGCAGGCTATTTTTTTCCTATCTGTCTTTACCCGCACAGATACAGTAAGAAATCATTAGCATGAGATTAACTCATTTCCGTAGAAGAGCCAAGTTCTCCATTTGGCTACCTTCATGATATGTCTGTGTCTCACTCCCACAGCATCCTGGAGGAGCTGCTGCTGCTGCGGGCGATCCTAGGGTGCAGCAATGAGTGCGCTCGCCCTGCAAGCTCCCCCTCAGCGCTGGCTCCCCCCCTTCAGGGGGCTGGGGTGGGGAGCACTGAGGTGGGACCATCAATGAGGTGTGTTACCCTCAGGAAATTCTCTTCCAGTATTTCAGCATAAGGCAGTCGAGAGACATTGCAGAATTTGTTTGCTGAACTTGAGAATGCGCAGAGTGTGCTTGCGTGGATGGGGAGGAGCTCTGCAGAATGGGATAGCCTTTCTTTTTGCAGTGGTGTTCAGTACTATAGTTAATATCGGGTTGAAGAAAAAGATCTTGCTTTACTATTACTTGTACATGTCAGTCTTGAGAAAGAAGAGTGACCTCTGCCATCCAGACTGGTCACAGTCCAGATCAAAAACCTCCGTGGCTTGGTAGAAATGGTGGGACCTGACTGCTTTGAGAATGCTTTGTATAACAGCCGTTTAATATCCCCCAGCCTTAATGGATCTTTTTCCTTCCCTCTGGAGCTGTGCTCATTACAACCCACCATGCTTCAGACCCTGGAAAAAGCTGTCCACAGCCTGCTGTCCTGCCCTGTGACCTCTTGACTGAAGTACACCGCTTGCCATGTGCAGGCACAGTGCTGCAGCATCCCTCTAAACCCATTTGTCTCTCATTTACAGGCAATATCAGATAAGTAACCAATGGAGCTGCTGACTCTTTAGAACAGGAGAAAAAAATATTCTTGGTTTTTTTTTTTCCCCCCATGCATGTTGTACTGCAGTGGCAGGACTACCACTGATTTTATTCCTGCAAGAGCAGAGCATACGCACACACTATTGTCTGATATGCTTCCAAGTTATAATTTTCCCAGTTATGTTTCCTTGCTTTGTTCCATTCCCTAAAGCTTTTAGAACTGAAAGCAAAAATTCAGTTATAGCTTCCTTGGGAGCCTCTACTGTGAAAGGCAAATGAGCCGTTTACCTTCCCAAGAACACCGTTACTTCACCTTGCATGACCAGTGAAAAGATCAGAACTTGTCAGGTGGCATAACTTTCTGAAGGCTTATTTTTTCGCTGTAAATGCTTAACGTAATAGTATTTAATTGCTTCCACTAAGCTTTTTAAAGTGAAAAGTAAGATGGATCTCAAAATGATGGATGGAGACAGGGTCTGAAGTACGTTTTCAGGAGACAAATGCCTTGCTGCTTCATCCTCACTCTCTCTGGCTTCACTTTTGGCAGCATTTGATCAGCTGGGCTGTTCTTGGCCAGAAGCACTAGATCAACAAATGGCTAATATTGACTCCCTGCCTGCTTCATTGGGCTTTGTCTTTAAAGGCTGCGGAGATTTCATGTGAAAGGCACAAAGCATGGATCAAGACATGGCTACGTTTGACTGTTGGAAAAAGAAAGAAAAGAAATTCAAAATCTCAACTAAAAATGGAGTGTGGTTTCCATTCTATTGTAGGGCCATTTGGTCTGCCTGAAAAATAGAATCATCGAATTTTTTAGGTTGGAAAAGACTGTTCAACTTGCCTGATACTTCAGGCCTGTCCCTCTTCTTACAGAACAGAGGGGAAGTAGCCCTGGGAAGCAGGCCACACACAAAACTCATGATGTTACTCCTGTGTGCTGAATCGCTCTGGGAAGGCAGTTCTTACACATCTCTTTTAAAAACAAGATAATGTGGTTTCTCTTCCAGAAATGTGCCAGAATAAATCACCTTAAGCAACAGCATAGATTTCACCTTTAAATTTTTAAGTCCTCAAATACTCCAATGTGTTTTCTTACTGGTGGGGTTTTTTTATAAAAATTTTTTTAATTTAATTTTGAGCTTCCTACTTTACTTGCTTAAATTCCTGTTTATTTAAATGAGTGAAATCACTTTGCAGGTCTGGCTCTTGCTGTTTAGCCTGTTTGCTTTTCCTTTCTTAATGTGTCTATTATTGTAAAATGACATGTCTCTTTCTAGAGAGCAGTAAAGGTTATTTCATGAAACATTTGAAGGCCTTATAATGGAGTAAAGTCATGAGGTAAGATGGAAAAATACGTATAAAGCATAATATTGAAGAAATTCTGACAGAAGAACTATCCATCCTGTGCAGTGCATGAGGTCTGGGGAAAAATGCAATTGCATAGTTAAAGCTTGTATCATAATACAGCAGCTGCATTAGGCAACCTTAAATCTGGCATTTCTTAACTTTTCATAGAATCATAGAATCGCTTTGGTTGGAAAAGACCTTTGAGATCATCGAGTCCAACCGTTAACCTAACCCTGCCATCCCACCACTACACCATGTCCCTAAGCACCTCATCTATCCTTCTTTTAAATCCCTCCAAGGATGGGGACTCTACCACCTCCCTGGGCAGCCCATTCCAGAGCCTGACAACCCTTTCAGTGAAGAAGTTTTTCCTAATGTCTAGCCTAAACATGCCCTGGCGCAGCTTCAAACCATTCCCCCTCGTCCTATCATCTGTTACCAGGGAGAAGAGGCCGACCCCCTCCTCACTACAGCCTCCTGTCAGGCAGCTGTAGAGGGCGATCAGGTCTCCCCTCAGCCTCCTCTTCTCCAGACTAAACAACCCCAGTTCCCTCAGCCGTTCCTCGTATGACTTGTGCTCCAGACCCCTCACCAGCTTGGTTGCTCTCCTCTGGACATGTTCCAGCAATGCAACATCCTTCTTGTAGTGAGGGGCCCAAAACTGAACACAGTATTCGAGGTGCGGCCTCACCAGCACCGAGTACAGGGGCACGATCACTTCCCTTGTCCTGCTGGTCACACTATTCCTGATACAGGCCAGGATGCCATTGGCCTTCTTGGCCACCTGGGCACACTGCTGGCTCATATTCAGCCGGCTGTCAACCAGTACCCCCAGGTCCTTTTCCGCCAGGCAGCTTTCCAGCCACTCTTCCCCAAGCCTGTAGCGCTGCATGGGGTTGTTGTGACCAAAGTGCAGGACCCAGCACTTGGCCTTGTTGAACCTCATGCAGTTGCCCTCGCCCCATCGATCCAGCCTGTCCAGGTCTCTCTGCAGAGCCCTCCTCCCCTCAAGCAGATAAGAGAGAGATTTGAGAGTTCGTCTTTGCAATCTCAGTGATGTTTTTTTCTCTGTGTGTAGCTCATTTACTGTTGTCACCTAACAGGGAAGATAATTATGGTACAACAGATGTCTGTCCTGAATTAAATTCAGGGTCCTTTCCAGTAAATCTAAATGAAGTAAAGAAGAGCTAAGTTATGATAACACCCAGCATAAAATGCTTGGGTCTATATTGTCCTCTTTCACATCTATACTTTGTGTTTGCTGATTTCCTTCCATTGCTCTCTGCTAATTTCTGTCTTGCTGTTTCTGTTAACAAACATGTTCTGAAGATGAAATGCAAAATACTGTGTCTGAATTCTCAGTTGGATAAATTGCTATGGGTCCATTTTCAAGCTAGGGTTTATGTGAATACCAGTGGAGAACGTGCACAATATTTGAAACTTTCAGGCCTAATCCAAAGGAAATGTTTGGGCACTGCCTTGCCTGAGTTGTTTGGTAGCTGTGTTAGTAAAGTCATACATGGAAGTATGAGAAGGGGAAATGGGCTAGGGCAATGGCTGGGTTTAACCTGTGTCATGCAAGATTGTTTCCAGAGACAAAACCCTATTGAGCATATCACTGTTGTTGAGTTGCTTCTGAAAGCAAGTGGCTTCACGAAGACAATATCCCAGAACTTCTGCTCAGTTTTATTACTCTGCATTTTTGTAATATGAACTAAGATTTCTCACTTTTTTCTAAAATTACTCATTACTTTCTGAAACACCATAAGTTATGTGTTAAGAAGAATCGTTTAATTTTTCTTCAATGAAATACACTGAGAAAAAATTTTTTCTTAGTCTGCCTACAGATGAAAAACAAAACCAAACCAAAACTCCTAGCCTGCTGTGGTAGTCCTACGAGAAGATGACTTGGACAGGTTTACAAATTCTGTCTAGCATTCTTGGTCCAGAAGTAACAGTTCTCCTAAGTCTGTTTTGGCTGTTCTTTCTCTAATGTCCCAGGCATTTTTGTCCTGCTATTTTGGAGCCTCCGGACTCCAAAAAAAGTTCCACTTTATCTGTTGCTTTTCTGTAATTACAGACAGCTTTTTATTTTGACTTGGAAGTCTACTCACTAGAACCATGTGATTTGCACTCATCTATTTTTCTTTTCCACTCACTTACAAACTGTGGAAGAGAAGTCCAGGGACAAGTTAAATTGACTGAAGTGAGTGGGAGCCTTTCCATTGGCTTAAAAGGATTTGGACTGGACCCTTGTAGCTCAAAAGGATGAAGCTAGTTTTCTGCATATGCACTTAAATTTGGCTACATCCTTTTGAGGAAGAACAATGACTCTTTTTAGCTGTGTAACTAATTAGGTGTCTACCACTGTCACTAAATACTTCGAGAAGCCTGTTAAATGAAATGGCTAAGCTGTTGTGTAGTTTTTTTCTTTATCTCCTGCCATCCCCTTGAGGGATAATAGCTATAGTTTTTAATATAACTTTGCTGAGTATTTTTTAGAGAATGTCAGTTGGGGATATGTATACTTTGCACTGGAGTAAGGAATGGTGAGGTTTGTGACAGCTTTTGGTTCCAAGTACGGACCAGCCTTACAAAAGGGTCATTTATTTCTAAGGAATACCATAAAATGAGAAGTTGCAGTAACAGTTTTCAAACATCTTTCCAAAGATGTTCAGTGATCTTTTAATTGCACTGTTTTGGGAAACTAAGTGCCTGGAGTAGAAGAGCTCAGGTCTAGAATTTGTCTCTCTGTTCTATGACAAGTGCGCATAGATTGTGAAGAATGGTTGCTATTGCTTCAGCTCTTGAGGAGACCAGCTGCAGTGGCCTGTAGTAGCTGGAGTTTGCTAACGGTGATGGCTTTATGGCCAAGTAAATTGCATTGTTTAAATCTGCTTATGATGTGACTAAGGGACGTAATACTCAGGCATGGTCATAATTCATAAAGCTGGGATAGTTATGTTAGCCCTGCTGAAAGGGTGAATGCTGCTGTTCAGAAAGACGAGAATAAGGGTACAGATGCTGCTGCAGCTGAAAGCAAGGTATAAATTTAGTATACAGAGCTAATGCATTCAAAGGGAACAGACAGTCTCTTTTTGCAGAATTACTTTTGCAGCTCGGTTTCATTTTGCAGCACATTTCCATCCCCAGTTACAAACGTAGCTCTGGACTTGCATTTTTTTTCAGTCTGAACTCCAAGCTGATTGACAGGCCAGGGACCACATTCTGCTAAGAGATTAAATACTGCTTAGAGGAGATAGGAGCATCACCCCTTAGTTTGCTTTGAGTTGTACTTTCTAACTACATACTCTCTTTCTCCTAACCCTAACTTTAGGCTCATCTATTGGAAAGGTGTAGTGATTCCAGCTCTTCCCCAGCACACAGGAAAAACTGGCATGTTAAGGTGCACATCTGCTGGTTCTCAATTAAATCCGCTAAACTAGAGCTAAAATATAGCAAAGATATGATCTATGGTCTAGAAGTATAGAAGGTACCTAAGACAGGTACTGACACTTTTCTCTTATTTTAATGAATGTTTTAAAATTATTTTTGAAAGCCAAAGGAAGTCAGAAAGAGATAAAAGCTGTATAAGAGAGTACTAATATTATGAAAGAAGAACTGGTTGTCCTTTAGCGTGGGCGTAATAAAGACAGGAAGAAATTTAAAGAGAAAAACAAAAGCTTGTGTACTTGATTGTCCTCTATAAAGTGGGAATAGCCAGACACACTCATGGCAGAGGAAAAGGAAAACTTGACTATTCTTCAATCACAAAGTTACTCAACCAAGAATGTAATATGGCCATGAAAAATCAAGTCTTTCTTGGAAATATCAAGGGAAGTATTGCTGGTGAAGGCAAGGAAATATTCAAGCTGTTGTACATATCCATTAATACATAATAATGGTATTTGCTGCTTTTATAATTGTTGCTTGAGGAAGATTCATTCAAACTGGGACTGGATTACAGGAGATAATATTTGATGATTTATTTAGGTAGGAACTGAGGATGAAGTGGGGATATGACCTCTCTGTTCAAGTGTTTCAGAACTGTTTCGGTTCCAGGATGGGAGAACAGCTGAAACAAAATAAAAAAAAAAAAAATCCATGCAAGAAGAGATGGCTGAAGCCTCCTCCTGGGCGCAGGGATGGTGGGAGGTAGATAATCAACAACAAGACATGGACTGAGGTTCCAGAGCAGGAATATGGGGACCAACTGTGGAAAAAGAATTTGAATTTATGAATGGGATTATGTTATGGTATTATCTGGCTACAGCAGGTCCCTCAGAGGCTCTGTCGGTAGGGCTAAAGAAAATAATCCAGAAATAAACTTAACTTCCCTACAAGTTAGAAGTAAAATGTATTTCGATTATGGGAAGAAACTTAATTTTATATAAACTGTTTCAACTGAGCTTGTTTTTGAGGCATGGAACTAGGTTTCTAGCTCTGCAAGTTATAGCCTATTTGATAATCTTTGCTGTGCCTATTTCTCTGCCACTTAGGAGTAAAAATATGAAACGAAACTAAATTCTTGTTTAAAAATGCTCTCACATCTTGAGTAAAGTCTTATAAATACTAGGTATTATAACTATTAATCCTGACTTTTAGGGCATTTCTTCTGAGGTGTTTTTGCAGCTTATTGACTGATCAGTATCTTTAGTCCTATTCTGAAATACACCTTATATTTTAGCATATTGTAGATGTGCTTATTCTGTCTCACATGCACAGTCTCTCGCTTGCTAAAATCAGTGGAAATTTTACTGAGGTCAGTAGGTGGTTTTTCTGCTGTTCGTATCTGCACAAGTTTGATAGACGATATTGGCCAGGTCAAAAACTGTGGGGAGCTTAATGCAATGAGTTTGGAAGAGTTGGTGTGGTGGTTGGCTGCCTAGGAAGAAAGTTTTGCTTGGCACAGCACACCAGCTCACAGCCAGCCCAGGTCGTGCCGCAGTGCTAGCTCTGATGTATGGAAATCACGCCTGTAGTACGGAGGAGTCGGGCGGTCTGTACTCCTAACTAAAAGTGCTGTACTATATATGATGGCAAATCTGTTACTAGAGAAGGTGAGGAGGCATCATTATTTAGGCATTAAAACCATAGTAACAAAGACATGACGTTTTTAGTAGTGGTGGAGATTAATTCTTTCTTTGTATCATTTGCTGTGCTTTGCTGCTTGCAGAGGTGTTTGAGTACCGTATGCTTTGCAGCTGGGTGAAGCCTGGAAAGACTGGTTTCTGCCACAGCATCTCCAGTTTGCTTCACAGGTAGCAGAAAGAAATGGATGCTGAGGATTTCCCTAGTATCCTTGGTCTAAGGGAAAAACATCACTTCTCTGAGGCTCCATCCTTTCTTCACCCACTCTCTTGACTGACACCTGCTCATCTTTCCAATGACAGCAGAAAACCCGCGTGAACAACAAATTGCAAAGTGCAAATTCTTACACTGTGCCATTGAGGAGGCTTTGCTGTTGTGCATCCTCCCACTGCTCTGTGCCTGAGACTGGAGGAAAAGAGAAGTGGTATAATGTTTTGAGAATAAAGTGAGCTTTGGTGAGATTTTTTCAATAGACAGTCTGCTCACTGTCCCGTGCATTTCTGGAAACAGTGAAAACAATGGATAAGGCCAAAGAGACTTAGAGAGAATGGATTGTGGAAGGTGACCTGAATATACTTAAGAGAGCCTAAATTGTGTTAGGTGGCTTGTATAAGAGGAGAAGTTACTTTGTTTTGCAGCTGTTTTTCAGAGAAGTCTGGAATTTGGAAATTTTATTAAAAAAAAAAAAAGACCTGATTTACGTCAATAAAGCATTAGTGTAAAGCTGCTGTAAAGCGGACATTCAACAGTAAAGTGAAGGAAAAGTCCTATCAAATATATCTGAAAAGATATAGGCAATCCTAGTGGATACAGTGCAGCGCTGCAAGGTCACGCAGCTAAATAAATCACAGTGTGACTAGACTGAATTTATTTCAAAAGCTGCTTTGTTTTCTAAATATGATTTTAAAGGTCAGTTTGTTAATTTTCCACAAAACCTTCTATTTGCCTTCGGAAGGCTCACTCCAAACACCTTAAGCAGAGATTCCCATACAGTTAGTGAAAATACATTTGCCTTGTGTTATGAAACGTGACAGGTTCCAAATTGTTTCACGAGGTTGTCTGAATATTTTGAAAGGAAATATTTCTCCTCTGGAGGAAGGCACAAATGTCAGCGGCACCTGTGGAAGATGTCTGAGTTTTCAGACAAAATAATTTTCAGATGAAAACTGAGGGCACGACTACTATCCATGCAGATAAGGACTAGATCATTCCCAGCAGGCATTTTCCTTTGCTCCGCATTTCAAGAGGCAAATGTCATCATCACTGTTCACTGTTACAGAAAGGAGAGCAGAAGAATGAGCAAAACTGAGAAAGGATGAGTCCTCTAGGTGATGAATTTCAATAAGTAAGGGAAACAAGATATTTTCCTCAATGGAGAGGTTCTGATCTTATTTTTAGCTGATATAAATCAATATACACAATCAACGTCTTGTACTTCTCCTCTAAAGCTGCAAAAAATTTCTTTTTTTTATGGCTGGATAACTGAAGCTATCAAGTTTTCATTATTTGCCAAAGGCCAAACTGAAGTTAAGGCGTAGCATCTTGGTTTCCTGGCTATAGCTGAATGTACTCTCCAATGAAATTATTCCAATCGGAAAAGATCTCTACAAGACAGACACTAAAAATAGAGTGTCTGAAGATAGTTCCTGAGATAAAGAGAAACTGGATTGTATTCCCTTCATAGGAAAAGGTCAGTAGATGGAAATTAAATATGAAGTCACAGAATTATTTCACTTAGCATCTAAAAGCCTTATTTTCCTTTCCACTTAGGTTATGGACATTTTTTTGCCAGTGCTGTTTGCTAGAACTTCTGACTTACCTGGCAGCTCCTGACAAAAATTTGCTCAGTTGGAAGCATGTGGTTTTCAAAGTGTTACGAATGTGCTAAAAGACGCATTTTCTTGATTTCTGCCTCTATAACAAGTTTGTTTATTTGTAATCAAGTGAAAAAAAAAATTGGAATCAAGAACCAAGTGAAAGAAGGTTTGAAGATGATAATTTTTTGCTAATTAATTTAGTTTTAGCTTGCTCTTTGAACCTTTTCTCCTCTCTAGCTTTCATGCAATGGTCTTCTGTTTATTTCTGTTATGTTAAACCTCTAATGTGTTTTCTCTCAAACGAAATAAAAGATAATTTAAATGAAGCAGAAAATTCAAGGTGTGCTCCTGCTGCCTTATGGGTGAAACTCTGCAGAGTTTTTGGTATCCTTTTGCTTGCTTTCTCTTTGGAGATAAGAACTGTCTGATCTACATCTCCCTATGGGTTCCAGCGCACTGGATTTTGTATCTGCACTCAGCTGAGGGAAAAGCCCCTCCTGTGCCATCTGAGGTATTCCCTCTTATGACTATCTCAGTTGTATTTTGGAGTTTTGCCTTTGCATTCAGCAAAAACAAGCTCTGGAGGTTTATTGTGACTTTGAATTTTCTGATGTTTTTGATTTCATATCCTTACATACTTCCAAGTTGCTTATGGCTTTGTGGGCTGTTTTACTTTGCAAAAATTCTGTGGTGCAGCCGCTTGCCATCCTTGCTAGAGCTCCAAGCGTTTCAATATTTAGAGTAACATATGTCTTCTGCCAGACAAGGCTCATCAATAACTATCTTGTCAATAAAAATGTAAGCCAACTTTGTAAAGAGTTCTCATAAAGTTCAGCTTGGTTAAAATATTTGGGATGTTTTAAACCAGTTTGTATGCACTATGATCAAATACTTTTATAATTAAAAAGGCAGTTAGGAAAGGAATATGTTTTGTATGTAAAGGATATTACACTAAAAAAAAAAAAGAAAAAAGAAGTATAAAATTTTCTTCTTTTAGGCTGCTTAGGTTTGACCTATCCAAAAGGAATCATGAAACATCTGGCCAGTTGACTTGATTGCCCATAGTTCTGAAATCTGAAACATCCATCCCAGCCTAAGATGTCATAACGGTGGAAGAGTACTGACATTGCTTTGTGGCTGTGTCACTATGACCTCATGGTATGATAATTCTCCTTTCTCGTACTGGGAAAGGCCCCGCTGTGATGACTGAGAGCAGAATACTATGAGTGTGAGGGTGGAAGCAGTCTGGGGAAGTCCTCATACCAGCTTGATAGGGCTCTATCATGACAGTAATGTCAGGATCATGTGGCTCACATAATTAAAACACTAACAGAGCCAACTGGTGTATGTGTTAGTCTTTACGGTGTTAAGCACAATTGCCTCCCTGTTTTACATAGGAAAATCGTTTTTCTTGCAAGCCAGCAACTGAGCCCCACATGGCTGCTTGCTCGCTCCCCCCCTGGTGGGATGGGGGAGAGGATCAGAAGAGTAAAAGTCAGAAAACTCATGGGTTGAGTAGAAGACAGTTTAATAGGTAAAGCAGAAGCTGCACATGCAAGCAAAGCCAAACAAGGAATTCATTCACCGCTTCCCACCAGCAGGCAGGTGCTCAGCCATCCCCAGGAAAGCAGGGCTCCATCAGGCATAACGGTGACTTGGGAAGACAAACGCCATCGCTCCCAATGTCCCCTCCTTCTCCCCCCAGCTTTACACGCTGAGCATGATGTCATACGGTGTGGGATATCCCTGGGGTCAGTTGGGGTCAGCTGTCCCGGCCATGTCCCCTCCCAGCTTCTTGTGCCAGCCCTGCTCAGCAGTCATGAAACCACCCCTGTGTTATCAACCCTGTTTCCAGCACAAATCCAAACCACATCCCATACTAGCTGCTATGAAGAAAATTAACTCTACCCCAGCCAAAACCAGCACATACTTCAAGAGTAATGTGAAGAATTCTTATACACCAGTTATTTGCTCTGTTTCCTACGTACTCTTTCTGTGGGAGAGATCAAGTGAATACAGTGTGTCCCTGCTTCTCCAGTAAGGTCACTTTATGGATCTGGCAACTGTTTTCTTTCACGACATAAGTTTTGGTTTGTACCCTTCTCCCCCTTTTCCTCATCCTCACATAGTCTTCAGAATTAATTCTGGTTTGCTGGTGCTGCCTCCTAGGATGTTCAGTATTCAGCTGACTCTTAGGCAGGTCTGTGACTAGCTTATGGTAGTCAATGAAGCAGTATTGCAATTTCCATGATGATGATGTTGAGAGTCAAGCTTCATTCTTGATTTTGCAGTAGTTGATGCAGTAGATGTCAACTGAGGTAGTGAGTAAGGCAATGATAAATAAGATTGAGAGTATTTTCATGAAAAGTACATTCCCAGACTGGATTCAATGAGAACAGTATTCCTGACTGGAATTGGAATCATGCTATATTTGGTTGTTGATTTTTTTTTTATTTTTTTTTTTTCCCCAAAACACCCTGAACCAAACACAAAACAAAACCAAAAAAGAGTGTGGAACCTCTTGCTGGGATCCTTAAGATGGCATTTTTTGGTGGTGTTGTCCTGGAGGTTGAATAGATTCGGGGTTTTACAGGAGCAGGCTGCTTGTTAAGGTTGTTTACATTTTATAATCTGTAATTATAGTTTGTTGAACTGATTTATCTGTACTTGCATTTTTATTTTAAAAGATGACCCTGTATGCATTTAAATTTTCTTTTCATAGTGTTAGCAACAAAACGGACACTGGGCAACATTCATGAGAAGAGCTGATAAGGGCTTAGGTGTGAGGCTGGATCTGCTGATTCCATTGCAGTGTGTGAAGTTGTAAGAGAACGTTTCTAAGCAGGAGGGTTCAGCTGCATCTAGACAAGATGGCCAATGCCCTTTGCCAGGTTTATAATCTTAAGTTGTTAATATGAAATATAATATATGGCATAGAAAAAGCTATTTTGGCAAACAACCTTTTTGTTTTTAATTTAAATGCCTCAGGAAGAGAGACCCGTGAATCATTTAACTGTTGCACAAAACCAGCCATCATGTAGCCTATAGAGAAACTGCCTCTGCTGCAGTCTGATGGTCAAAATAAGCAGCATATTGAAAAAATTACCACATCACTTCAAATAACTTTATTTTATTATCCCCACGGTAGCAGTAGTCATAGTAGAAATCAGTAACATGGCACAGTAGAATGGTTATATTGAAGGTTTGAGGGAGACAAAATTGCAACTGGAGTTGCTTTGTTTTGTCCTCTATTTCCTCTTAGAAAATGTAATCTGAAAAAAATATGTGAAACTCTTTTTCTACCCTCCCTCTCTTTTACGTCAGTGAAAGTTGTTATTAATTACAAGTACTGCAGATCAATTTTTTTCAAAAACCCATAGGCAATCACAGCATGTTTACTTCTGTTCCATGATTTTAGAATCACATAAGTTTTCTTAACCTTGAAGAAATGTTAACTGTTTTTCATACAACATACATGCCCAGGGAAGTGGTGGAGTCCCCATCCCTTGAGGTATTTAAAAGCCGTGTAGATGTGGTGCTTAGGGACATGGTTTTAGTGGTGGGATGGCAGGGTTAGGTTAATGGTTGGACTTGGCGATCTTAAAGGTCTTTTCCAACCTAAATGATTCTATGTTTAATAAGTTGAGTGAAATGTAGGAATTTCCCAGCTAGAACTGAAAACTGGATGCTTAAACTGGCATGATGAATGCTTGCATACAGCTTCTGTGCTGTGGTGTGCTGTGTTCCTGAGGAAGAAGTTGAGTTCTGACTGAAGGGATGGATGAACGGTCTCAGCAAAAGGATGGAAAGCGGTTACTCAGTGCAAATAAAATACAATCAAGGATGAAGCGCTAGAAGAGAGGGTCTAAGACTGTCAAAGGTATTTTCTTGCATTGAGTTATATACCATGCACTAGAGAGGATAAGGAGGTTTCTTCGGAATATGGGCAGCCTGTCGTGTTTGTGAAGTTTTCAGTTACAAACTGATTACAAGGAAGACATTTTAGACATTGTTTATGGTTTACCTCAAATCTTTTCTTCCTTTCAAATTATTTTCCTCTATTTAACAAGAAGGGGTCATTTCATTTATGCAAAGAGTGACTCTGCAAAACATTCTGTATTTCTTGCTCTTATTTGTGTAAGAGCATAAACACTGCCATTAACTTTAAAAGGACGGTCACGTCAAATTATGTATGGCTTTTTTAGAATGAAACCCAGTTACCAGTGTTTATCATGGTTCTAATCTGCACAAGCGAATACAAGTCATTTGCACAGAATCTGTGCTAATGGGTAAACACGAATACAGGACAATTCTAAAATGGTTTTAAGAATAAATTCTTACCCTTTTTTATTTAAATCAGCAGGGTAATAGTATATGGCAACATATGTGTTTGATTTGGGTACATTTTCTGTTCTGGACCACCTCATATTCTTACTTAGGAGCCAGGAGTGAGTGATCTCATATTAGGGCTTTCCAAATGGTGCTAATTAAGGACTTTGCCTGCCAGGTGCTCAGCACGCTCTGCTCCGATTGCTTTCAGTTGTGGTTGAGGGCATGCTGCATTCTCCGGGATACAACCCTGTTGTTTATGAGTTTAAGTTAGCATTGCCAAAAGGAATACGATGTTAGAAAAGAACCAGCACGGAGGTTTGCTTTGAGGATCCCCTGAATTAGCTGGGTTTTTTTCTTTTTTCTTGGGAATATCAAATTCTACATCTGGAAAATATCAGTGTGACATATAAATGCTGTCTGACCACTAATTTCATGGAACAGTCTTTATATACAACTTGTGGGAAATCAGATTTATGTTAAAGAAATAAGGATCTAAAGTCTCCTACTGACTTAAGAGCTCTCTGGAGCAGTAACTAACTCTGCTTTCCTTCTTGTAACATGACCCAACCTCTGTTTCAAAACTCAGTGTTGTGGCCAATTAATTATTGTGTAGTTTCCTGACAAAGCCTCAAATAGGCTAATCCTTGGATATAATACTGTGCATGGTTATTACTGACGGCTTCCTTTGTTCCTGAAAGCAGCAGTATGTGCCTTTTACTTTCCTTTAAGAAAAAACAGATCAGAAAAATATGAAGTGTAGTAGGTTGTTGGTTTTTTTCATTAAATTGTGTATGTGAGGCATCTGGGAATGAAGCGAGGGGCAGGTTTTCAACTTTAAATTTTTCAGCAAGATAACAACTTGTAGAAAGTCTAATCGCAAGGAAAAATCTTTGCCCTTATCCTCTGGGGACCTAGTCTGCCTCCAGAGAACCAAGTCCCTTTAGGACAGAGATGGGTAAGAAAGAGGAGAGAGAAAGGCTTTTTGGTATTCATGCTCAACTGTGCCCGAGGCCAGTGCTTGGGCAATGTCATCCCTGTGGCTGTGGGTTGGCCAGCAGGAACTGGAGAAGGGATGGGCAGAGCTAAGGGCTATGGTAAAGTCAGTGCTGCAGCTTCGTGGATGGATTATTCCTTCCATACTCCAGTATCTCTGTAGGGAAGAGACTTTCGATCTGGTTAGCGAACACTGGAAGGTAGCCAGAGCTCTTCTATTTCCCTAGTCATGGAAAAATAATATGTTTTTCTTGAAGAAAAATACAGTAGAAAAGCAGCTATTCTGCTGTTGCCTATATGTTCTTGTTGGGTTTTACATTTAGGATTCTGTTTTGGCATTTCCAAATCATCATGAGAGGAGGCACCCGTTTCATAGGCAGCCTATGACAGCTCGCAAAAGCTAATTAGCGCTGACATACTGCTGATAAGAAAGGGAAAGAATTTTTCTTTAAATGGAGGCTTTTTTGGGTTTTGTTTTTTTTCCCAGTATGTCTCTCTTTAACTGGAAAAGAATGTTTGCATTTCAGAGGGAGAAGAAAGCAAGACTTGTTCACCCCTCAGTGAGTGGTTAGAGCTGCAGAGCTGCTCTGGAAAGCACGTATTTGGGTTTCCATCTGGTTTTGCAAGTGCCAGGCCTCTGTGGTTCAACAGTTTGAATTTCTTTGGAGTGATGCTGTTAAACATGGTGGGGTGCTTTTTTCCTCAGATAGTACAGAAAGAACAGTACATCACTTAAAAGATTTCTCGCTTCTTCTGGTGTCCATGAGAAACTGCATCTTCTTAATCAGAACTGGGGGAAAAAAAGTAAAATTCATGGGCTGAGATAAAGGCGGGTTAATGGGACAGAAAAGGAAGGGAAAATAATAATAGTGATAAAAGAATATACAAAATAAGTGACGCACAATGCAATTGCTCACCACTTGCTGACTGATGCCCAGGCAGTTCCTGAGCAGCAATCGCTGCCCCCTGGCCAACTCCCCCCATTTATATATTGAGCATGACATCCTATGGTCTGGAATAGCCCTTTGGCCAGTTGGGCTCAGCTGTCCTGGCTGTGCCCCCTCCCAGCTCCTTGCACCCTTGGCAGAGCAGGGGAAGCTGAAAAGTCCTTGACTGTTGTAAGCTCTGCTCAGCAGCAACTAAACCATTAGTGTGCTATCAATGTTATTCTCATACTAAATCCAAAACATGGCAGCTACTAGGAAGAAAATTAACTCTGTCCCAGCTGAAACCAGGACACTGCCTTTCTTCTTTAATCTTGATGTCTGCTTTGGAAAGAAAATACATTGCTGAATGAAGGTGAGACAAGTTATTCTTGAGATGTAGCTTTTTCAGAACAGCCTCTGCATTTTAAAAATTATTTTAAATTCATCATTAAAATACATTTCTGGACTTACACACTGTGTGAAGCCAGCATAGAGAACTTCAGTGAGCAGGCAGGGTTTTCTATCAGCTATGACCTCAGTGATGTTGCAATATTCCTGC
>NW_009258663.1:201001-212416 GCF_000687185.1 Egretta garzetta
AAAGATTAAAGCTGTCTGGGGAAGAGCAGCTTAGCCAAAATGTTGAGTAATTAAACAGGGCAACCCCTGAATTCCTGGAATGAGGTATAGGGATGCATTTTCTTAGCCACCATGTTATCATCTGAGACTTAGTCCGAGACCTGTTCTGGGAGGCAGAGCACTGCTGTGGTCCAGCGCCTGAGAGAGCCTAGGTTTAGCTCCAAGAAGCTGGAACTGGCCCATGTTACAAGCACTGTGTATGTTTGCACATAAAAACTTTAAGGTTCAGTAAAGCATTTCTGGAAAGTTTTCCCCTGAAGCCTTTGAGTTTAAAGTAGTGTTTTATGATCATGACTCCACTTTCTTTGAGATGAACAATAGTATTTCTGGTAATTTCATGGCCTACTGAAAACCAGTCCCAAGGTAGTATGCATGTTGTCCTGCTGCAGTACAGCTTATATCTAAGCTCTGCTGAAAGAAAATGTATAAACCCAGTGTTTTTATAAAGTAGTTTAAGATGCAGAAATCTGATGATGCTGTGTCAAATACCTAATATTTTCACTCATGGGATGAGGCTCACATGCTACCTGGGTCTGCAGTGTACTGATCTGGAGGGAAGACTCTCTGCACAAATGTGTTCAGTGTTTTCATGCTGCCAGACGAGGATGGTTGGCTTTTGTCTGGGAGAAGCTTGACTTGAACTTTCCTACTGAGGCAGGTGGTGGTGGTGAATATCGTGTGTATTTTATGAACTCTTGGGGAATACAGAGGAGTCCCCACAGAAGTTTGTCTTCCTAAAATGGGTTGGAGGTGGAATCTAGGTGCCTACTTCAGAACCCTGCAGATGTTTATATCTGCACCTTTTAATTTCTTCCTTTCACAGGTTTGTTGATCAGAGAGGAGGCATCAGCCACCCTCTGCTAGCTCCATTTCTGGTGACCATCATTTCTGGAACCAAATTGTTTGATTAGCCACAGATAATGTAGCACTGTTTCTCCTCCAGGATATGAAACTTGGTAGATAACATGTGGACTAACTTCAGGGCATGGTTCCAAGGGACCTTGGCTGCATCAAGTGCAGGACATTACTGATGTGTCCTGGAATTTGACTTAGGGCAGCTTCTGGGAGAATTTACCAAAGCTGATGTCTGACAGAAAACTGAGTCTGTCTAAAAGGAATACGCGTCCTCATGTGCTGTTCTCCTCAGACCAGTAGTCACCTCTGCCTTCACCCGCTGCACCTCCTGTTCCTCTCGTCCTCCTCCGTGTGCCACAGTATCTCCTTTCTCAACACAATTTATTCCTTCATGGTCACAGCCTGCACAGAGCCCTGACACAGCCCTCCTGGTTGTGCCTTGTCCTCAGCAGCAGTTTTGGAGGAGAGATAGGGGTGCTCTGAAAGGAGATGGATCTGGCTGCATCTCCTTATTCTGTTTTCCAAAGGTCTGAGTCTTTGAACTCTTAATACCATCAGTTCCTAGGAATTCCTTTCCTTTGAATGGATTTTATTATTCAGCCCATGTGTGGGGAGGTTTTCTGGAGGCTCTTTCCTGGAACTCCTCCTGGCTACAAAAGAGGGCAGTTTCACATTCTACTGGTTGTTTTGGATCCGCCCTGATGGGCCTAATTCTTTCCATGATTGTGGAAGGAGCTTTGACAGATAACCTGGGGGACAGTGTCCCAAAGCCTTGTTTTATGTATTATGAACTTAATTCAGCAAAGCATCACGATTACTTCGGACTGTGTCTTAAAATGAATACATACTTGATGCTTTGATGGAGAAAGGCCCATGAAAGCACCTATTAGCTATGGCTAGACCCGGTTTGGTCCCCCCATCAGCTGTATCTATTTATTTCCTGGGCTTGGGTGGGCACTGTTTTGTTGCCTCTGCCCTTGTGTTGAGGGACATTCTGCACCCACATCGAGCCATCCAACCCCTGCCTTCCTATGCCTCTGTAGCCACAGAAAGTCAGCTTGGGTATCACAGGGACTGAGCGTGAAATGATGGGAGCCCCAAAATGCTGGGATGGGCTGCAGGGTGTCAGAGGTACAACAAGGAGATTCAATGATACAGTTATTACTGCGATGATTAATTGCATACTTCTGGTTGGATCAGGCCTGAAGCTGTGGTCTGTGTATTCTGGAAGTTTGAATTCAGCTCCATCAAGGGGAAATGCTCTTCTGAAACATTTACTGTCTTTTCAGCAGCAAAGCTGTTCTGTGGAGAAACTCATGTTGCCTGTTTTTCTACTGTATTCTACTTTCAGTGCTATACTGTTGTTTACTACAAGCTGTTCAAACTGCAGCTATGTTATCAGTATTAAAAAATGTACTGAATTTTACCTGCTTTCTCCTCAGCTTGTCCCTCGCTCTCCCCATCCCTTCATCTGCAATAAATCTCCATCCAGTATTGCAAGCAGACAGGAGGAGGAGAATGATGTTGAAACAACTCAATTTCCTACAAATATAATTGCACTTTTCAGTTCTGAAAAAAGAGATTTCTTCTAATAAAAGTTCATTTCATCTTGAAAAAGCTGAGCAATGATTAGTGATGCCTATGTTTTTCAAGGCTTTCAGTTTCAGTAATATAACTGATTTTTCACTGGTGTGTATAAAACTAAATATTTGAAGATGAAGCTACTCCAGGAAGCTTTGAATTCATGTTTGGAAGAGTTGCAGATGTCAGTAACAGGGCTTCAGTTGTGCTTTCCAGCTTGAGATCTGAAATATCATTGCTCCAATTCATTGTGATGCAGAGGCTGGGGGAGCTGAAAATGTCTTGCTGAAGTCTCCAGTGATACCAGCAAGGGACATAAATATTTCAGATATCTGGACTAGCTTTTAAGCTTCCTCCTAGAAAGGTTTGTGGGTCAGCTTCCCAGCTCCTCCTTCCTCAGCCGTAGGGCTCAGCTGGGATTCAAACCTTTTTAGTCCAGCTCAGCTGTGTGAACTCGGATCAATTACAATGGGAAAGTTCTTGTCAAGGAGTGAGGAAGTACTTCAGATAAAGCCACGCTAAGTAAGAAAAGTAAAAATTTGTAGGTGTAATTTTGGAGATGTCATAGACAGCAGGTCAAGGATTCAAGAGGAAAAGATCTGACATGAAAATGCAATAAAGCTTATTTTTAAGAAGAAAGGAATGATTCTGCAAGCCGGAGGACCAGCCTGTCCTAAGGAAAGTCCGCGTCCTGTCCTTCCCCACCTGGCAGTGTTTGCTGACCAGGCAGTGATCCTTGTATGTGTCTTATCTTAGATAGTGAACATATTAATACCTATTAATACTTAGCTTTGTATCCAGTTGGTGTTTGTTAGCTATAAATGCAGTACATTAGTCAATATGTCATTATTTTTGTCTTGTTTTGGACTGTTACAGTGTAGAATGACTTTTTGCAAGAATTATATGCAAAGCTCAAAGTTTGTCCAAAAGACCTGGAGAAGCAGGATTGCTGCAGCAATACTTGAGAGTGGAATAGATGATCAGCCTAAGCTATCTAATTTCACTGGCTGTACTCAAGAAAGGTGCTTTGTGCAAGCACTCCTCCTCTGGCAGATCTTCAATGGGGATGACGAACTCCAAGAGAAGGAGATTAATGGCTGAAGAAGGGGTAGGGTGTTATCTTGAAGCAGTTGTTGGTTTTGCTGTTCTCAGCGTCATCACTGTCTTACAAGTTCATAATTGTCCTCCTTAAAAACTTTTACTAGATTAATGCATTCAGTTATTATTCATACATTTTCTTATTTTTGGCTAAGTTTTTTGTATACTATCTGATTCTAGAATAATTTAGCTTTTTTATGTGCTAAATTAAACTGGACAAGGATGGGAAAAGGTTAATCTGAACTAAATGTTTATCTGCAGACTTGCATTGGGAAAATAGAATGTATATATTATAACTGCTGTAGTTACAGTATTTTGGTGTCAGTTTGTAAAGGGGAACTACAAAAACCAATTGCTCAGAAGCATCTGCCGTGGTATAAAATGGCCAGATGGAGATCACCACACTTATTAACTAGACCTTGGCAAGGGGATCACGTGAAAGCTTCTCACCTGTTACTGTGCAAATTTAGTTGGCTTTGCTTAAATTCCCCTTCATCAGCCTGTAAAGTTCAGCTGAGGGTTGTTTAAGCTGTGGTGCCTTTGCAGGGAAGCAGATAAGAAGTGCTCACCCAGCCTGCTATTGCAGGTCAGGAGGTGCTAGGTGGGAGGCTAGCTTGGGGCAATGTCCTCAATTGTTTTAACTAGCTCCATAGACTGAGGGGTTTTTTTTGTTTTTGTATTTTCTTTTAAAGCATTGACTACAGAAGTATGTTTTAATTGTAGCTATACTTATGTAATATATTATGTCTATAGAAAGCTATATTTTTTTTTTTTAAATTGTTATAAATACCTTTTAGTCATTTATGGACTTATGTACCGCATATATTCTTTCACAGTCGTTTGTGATTAAGATGTCTCCACACGTGAACTGTATCCATTTAATGTAATGGATTGATGAAAGACTTGTTCATGGTAAGTAAAGAGAATGAGAAGATGGATTTTACAGCTCAAATATTGGGTGATTATAATGGAGTTCAAATGTAATTTTGAACATTTGTAACTAGACCAAGAAGATGCCATTTGTCTCAGCTGGAGCAGATGGTTTGGATAGGTCACCATTGAAAAACAGAATTCAGAAAGTATTTATTAAGTCCTTGAGGAATTCAGTAATTCTTTCCACTGGTACTTTTGAAATGTCCGACGAGGAAAATTCTGCATCCATCAAACTGCAGCTCCATGGAAAAATTAAAAGATAAAAAATGGCTTGCTGGTAGCATGGTCTAATAGCTAAACATTTTTGGTTTTAAATTGTAGCCATTTCAGTAAAGTAAGAATCTTTTATTTTTAAGAAACATGGGAATGGAAAAGAAATGAAAGCAAATTCTCAACTGTAGCAGTGAGGCTTTATGATGCAGGTTTAGAATATCAAGCCCATGTAATCAAAAATCAGATCATTGCCTCATAAAATGATAGTGGGAATTATAACCTCATTTCAAAAAAGCAAGCCATGATCTAGAATGTTCCTTTTCACCTTGTTGCTAAAGCTCATTTTCCACTAAGTGATAAAACAATTTTTATAGCTAACCAATGGTTCTCTCAATCCCTAATCCTGCAAATATTTTGTACATGTTTAACCTTGGGCATGTAAGGAACTGATTTTAATAGCTTGAAGATAAGTGAGTTTGTAAACACTTTTACAATTTTTTTTTCCATTGGAATTTTAATGGAAAAGTAGGAAAGACTTCAATAAAAGAAAAAGACTTATTGAAGCAGATGAAGAATCATGGTTTCATCGTGCTGAGATCCTGTAAGAGTCAAGCGCTGCACATTGGACGTTTCATTCAAGGTATGCCTTGAAGACTTAGGAAGGACTTTGAAATCTTTTTATCCTCTTTGGCAGTGTCTGTTCTTGAAACTTTCACTTCATGTACCTTACTAAAGTACTGGTGTGCCTTACTCATCTCTTTATATTTATGATGCCTTACAGAGGTTAGTTACACAAGATAATTGTGCCATGCATAAAATAGAAGTTGGAATTCATTTTGAGGTTAGGCTATGAGTAGCAGTAAGTTAGAGGTGGATTCTCTGCATTACATATCCTAACTACCTTGTTTTACCCTTGCAGGATTTTCTCTTTTGAGTTTTATTTAACATATGCATAAACCTAAATCCCCTATTTTCATATCTATACATGTTAAATTGAGAGGAATGGTCCCCTTTCATTCCTGGAATTTATTATTGGCTGCAGTTATTTAGCTTTGGATTTATCCAGGTTTGTGGCAATGGTTCAGTCTTGGAGAAGACATATGAAGAGGTCAGCAAGCTTTCAGAGAATTATATTTTTCTTTATTAGGTTTTCTTGGTATTTAATAGAAAATTAGCGCTGGGCATATAGATTTCATTTTGCTGCTTTGTGTCAAGAATAGGAATTTGGAACAAAATTACTAACAACAAATTATAATGCTGGCATGTCCTTTTGCAGTCTTAAGACCCTAGTGATTCTCTTGAAGGTCAAGCCATAAAGGAAAAAGAGTAACAACCTGGAGGGCAATTGTCCGTCTGTATTAAAGTGGGAATTCTACCACGACTGCTGTTGGAGAGAGTGGGTAAAGAGCAAGGTAAATAACTGTACTCTTTAGGTCAGAATCTAAATGACAGTGTTAGTCATCACTGGAGTTGCCTATGAATCAAGAAGATAAAAGGAGTGCCCCTTGCTATAGCCTCCCTTGGCCATGTATGGCAAACATTTTGCTTTTTATAGTTTGCACAGCTTAAAAACTTGAGATTTCCAGCATGGAGACCGAAAGAAGTGCAGCTGGCTAGTCTGGGGAAGGGGTGGGATCTCCTGCTGCAGGCCTCACTGGGGGTGCGGCTTAAAGTAGGGGTGAACATGTAACTGCCTATAGTTAATTCTCTACTTCTGGCATGGCCTGATAACAGTCACTTCCCTCAAAAGACGGATGGAAACCTTCGCTTTGCTTCCACCTAGTCATGATGAGATGGGTTATCTAAGGCTACTGAGCCATGGGCCTGACTTGCGCGTAGAGCGGGGGAAGTGTCCCAGCACCGGTGGCCTGCACTCATGCTCCAGCAGCCTGGGTTGCACAGAAATACTCAATTTGCATTTACAAACTTTTTTCAAGGCCAAATTTATTCTAAAGCTTTTCAAGGCTATGCCCTCACTTTACCTTAACAACACTTGAATTCAGGTGTGAGTCCTTATTTTAAAGTACTATTTAGCCTGGGGAATAAAAGGTTTTTGAGGCCTGTTTTTATTCTTCCATCTTCACTTAATTAGTCATTATGGCCTTCATTTTGCTAAGTCCTTATGCAAACTGTGCAAAGCTGAAAAAAAAAAAGTAATCTGAAGCTTTCAAAGCAATTCTGTTCAAGGATTTTGTTGGTACCTTGAAAATACCAAATAATTTCTTCTTGCTTTCTCAAGGTGCTTTTTAAAAACACATACTCAATTTGTTCCAGTACTTCAAGTTTTTCCCTAGAGAAAGTTTCCACTGATTTAAGTGGCAATTTGGCTTAAGAAGAGAATATAGTTGCAATTCTTTATTTCATTATTTTTAGTGATTTAGTGGTTTGAAATCTTGCTCTTTTTTGCAGTTCCTGTGAAGTTCATTGATTGCTACCTCAAAGACTCTTGTTCCTTGCTTGCATAGGTTTTATGATCACACCATTATTTTTATTCTTTGAGAGAGGTGTTATTTTAATCTATCTATACTGCCGTCTAGACTTCCAGTCTGGGGTAATAAATATATTCTGTCAATGTTCCATGTACAGTCTGATATTTCATTTTAACCTGCTTCTGACTTAATTTAAGGCTAGTGTTATTACATCATGCAAGATAAACTAGCTATATAGGTGAAGTTCTCAACAGATGAAAGCTAGCATAATTTCTGAGGCTTTCTTAGTAAGTCTTTGTTTGAAAATATTCGGCATGAAAAGATTGTGCAGGATTGAAATAAAGTGCTGTTCTATAATGCCAGCTGCTTAAAACCAGGATGCAAGTGCTCTTTGAATTGCTGCCTTTCCTCTTCTGAGTATGTATCATGCACCCTGCTACTGCTGATACTGAAAAAGTACTTTAGTACAGTGCCAAACAGCTACTAATAAAATAAGAAGCCTAGATTTAGTTCTTCCTCTTGACTAGATGGAATTGAACCAGCAGCTTTCCAGGAAAAGGTTCTAAGAAAGTTAGTTTTTCTACAAAGGTGAGCTACCTTTTGGGGAAAAAAAAAAAAAAGAGAGTCATATAGCAAAGAAGTATAAATTATAGTTTAGTAGTTAAAGTAGGGAGACAGGCACAGATCACTGCTCCTAAAAATTTCTCTACTTCCTTCAATTTAGAAGTTTCTCTCTGAAACTCTCCACTGTTAATAAACCCACGTCGCCATTTAACTTCCCAGTCCTATCAGGAATTTCCCAGATTCTTTGAATTGTCACAGTTTTGTAAGATTCACAGTTATTTATGGTTTGGGGTTGAATGTTATGAATAGTTCTCTTCAGAGCGTGTGTGGGAAGAAACCCCAGCTAAGATGTGTCAAAATGTTTCAGTATTTATTGCTTTTGAAATGACATACTACTTGAAAAATTGCAAAGTTTCATAGTGGCTTAAACACAAGAAAAAGAAATGCTGAACAGGATTAAATGTTTTGATTAACCTCAAAATAATTTATCATCAGACTGATTCTGAAAAATGGCTTTGTTTTCTCTTTGCTTTAACCAGTGATCCAAAGAATCAGTTATTTTCATAACTTGTTTTTTATAGATTGCTAAATTTGAAACCTTGAGAATTGTCTATTAGTATAGTGTAAATTTACATACTCAGTTTGATAGTCCTGTGTTGTTAAATAATTAATGGTTAGTTTTGTTAAATGTCTGTTGCTATGCCTTTCTGTTTAAAAGTCATGGCTTCTGCTAAATGTATTTCCCTCTGCTGCTATAGAGGAAGGCAGACTATTCTATGATGTAAGGTGGATGACCTTAAAAAATTACATATAGGGAAATGCTGTGGGGCAGGCATGGTAATAACTGGTCTATCTAAAGAATGGTATATCCTAGAGTGGATTAAAAAACAGGGAAATTAATCTTTTAATAATTTCCTGCAAAAATAGATCAAATAGATCTTAATGTCTGACTTTCTCCTTGTGCGGATATGCAAGGTAATGGCTGATTGCAAATTCAGAGCCATCCCTTGTATATAAAAGTCTTGGCAATAGAATATTGCTCTTCAAATTTAGTTCAATTTAATATAAAACATTCTTAATTACAGCTCATCTGAGGAGAGCTGTTGAGACTTCTGATTATGTATTCCCTGTCTTTTTTACCTAAGATGTCCTCATTAATGTTGAAAAATGTTGCAAATGTTAAATAACTTATTAATGACAGATAGAATCAAATGAGATTAAGTTATTTCCAGCACTTGGTTCTATTTGTATTTCAGGAGCACAGAAAACAAAATCAAACCCTTGCAGCTGAATCTACTTCATACCCAGTATGAGATTTAGTACTAGGTATTGTACCTCTATCTATTTCAATGATGTTTTGCAATGATCTTGATTTCATGGATTGTTTTTTTGATTTGTTCTTGGTAGGGAAAAACATGAATATATGCATATAAAGGAAATATATGCGTGTGTGTGTGTATAGGTGTGTTGATACACATAAAAAATATAAAAGCCTGATTCAAACATAGAAACTGGAAAATCTTGTACATTGGCAGAGTTGCAAGCACTGGGAAGTATTAGACAAATCAAAGAAGGTGGTTCTGCCGATAAGAAATTGGACCAGAGATTAGGAGATCATTAAAATGGAGGGTTATGTTTCTTCTTTCTAATTAATTCTGAGGTTTCTGTATTTAAGTTGTAAACTCTCCTAGTCATCTCAACCTGTGCCGTATCTTACCTACCGCAGCAGACTGTCTTTCCAAGAAGGAAAATCAGGCCATTCTCTGGGACCAACTGGAGTGGCACAGATCATGTCATGTTTAATTTGACTTCCTTCTCAAAACAGGGTGGCAGCACCCAAATTGCATATTGGGAGTGGTCCCCAACGTGGGCTGTGGCTGGTCTTGCACTCATGCACTGTCTGGGAAGGTGGTAACTTGTGAAGGTCAAAACTCTGCCAGAGAGCATGCTAGGAATTCAACAGTATGGGTGTTTGTGGGTGAGGGCTTTCCCAACCTGTTTTATTTATTGATATGGAAGTAGTCAGAGAGCTCTGACAAAACTGAAGTTTGAAAGCACTGTCGTAAGATGATAATTATTAATATAACTAAGAAGGCTCTCTGTTTTGATCTTAATATGATGCTGCTCTTAATTTTCTACTCTGTTTTCCAACAGTTCACAGGAAAAAAAAAAAACTTTAGAAAGAAAAAGAGATGTGTAATATATTTTACTTTTATTACACATAATGATTGAATAATTCTTAGTATCTGTGTCACCATACGTAAGATTTCTTGTAATATTCATCCGTTGCATTTTTTTATGGTATGACAATTTTGTGAATAACAAATATGTTGTGCATAGTCAAAGCATTGTGTTAATATCCTTGTGGCTATGGTTTTATTTTAGCTAAGCACTTCTCTTAGAAACAGGCAATATATTATTTTCATAATTAAAATGTACCAACTTACTGTTAAAAACTGGGAAGAAAGCCAACCGAAATATCTTAATGGCTTAATATTATATTCTTAACATTAGTGTGTTACCTAGTTGCTTTATTCTGCTGTTACTGCTAGCGCAGAATTGGGGTGGGGGTGGGACAGGAGGCAGGAAGAGAAGATAACAGTTTGGTGTTTGAATGGTTTGTCAAGATCTCAAATCAAAAGGGTCTGAAATAAGAAAGATCTCTGGAAAGAGAAATTGATGGACCAAAAGGAAGAGCAGAAACAGAAGAGCAAGCTATGAAATACAAGTGGTGACAAACCTTCCATAAAGGATTTTTTCCACTGTCTATCAAAGGTGTCAAGGAGGAGGAAATGTAGAGTCTCTAAAATTTGCATAGAATGAGACATTTTGAAGAAGAAAAGAGGGGAGAGGACGCAATTCAAGGAATGCTACAGAATAATTGTTGAATCTTTAATGAATTTGATGGCAAAATGAAGTAGTAGGAAGTTGTGAGAGATCATGAGAGACCATTTGTTGGGAATGCTTTAGACCAGTAATGAGATATATTTTGGCTATGGCTTCGAGTAGCCGTTATAATTAGAAAAAAAAGGAAAAAAGTTATTGCAATATGCAATAATTTAAGTATGAATCATAGCCCAAAAGAGGCTAAGCACTTCCCTTACTCTGTGGAGAAAAGGGAGGGACTGAGGAAGAAATGAGAATGAGGCTTCAGGAATTACTTAGGAAACCTGGCATATAGTATTTCCAATAGTCATGTAGGATACGTTCACTGAAAGAATGGCAGGAGTGATCCACTGACAACAGGAAATGGGGATTTGGAACTTCCTTGGTCTGAGAAAGAAAGCAGCTGGTCACAAACTTTCCATAGAGTCCCCACAGCTTCTGTCCTCAGTCTGTCAGAATCCAGATCTGTAAACTCTTTTAAATTTTATTTTATTTTTTCTAATTGGAATTTCAGGTGGACATGCCTGGCTACAGGATAGGGTCTATGCTGAGGGAGTTTCAGTGGACACATACTTAAATGAAATGCTGATGACTGGTGAACAGTAGAATTATTCAATATAATTTAATTACAAAGACTTTGCAACATAGTGTAGTTTAATCCATTGGGAATGCAGAGATTTTTGGTTGGAGATTTTAATGCTGGCTTGAATGTCTAATATGCCATGGGAATACTACTTACATGTTAGTATGAACAATTGTGTAAAAATGTTTTTAATGAAGCAAGAAAGTGGACTTTTAAAAATTATTTCCAAAGGCA
>NW_009258663.1:212477-216271 GCF_000687185.1 Egretta garzetta
GTAATCTGATTTGTACCTAGACAGGCAAATTGTCCAGAGATTAAAGCAATCAACTGCAAAGGTGAGGAAAGAGTAAGAAATGCTGAATGATATTGTAGAAAGCTGAAGGAGTATATATTTCATGTTATTCTGAGGACAGTGTTCTCAGTTGTTGAATTCACTCCACAGTTTATACGTAGCTCCATTTGTTAATAAAGCTTTGTGCGGATGTTAGGGCCCATTCCAGAAACCAGTGCAGTGCCTCCTAAAGATGCCTGCACTGGTAGCTGTTTAGCTGTTAATGGACTTCATGGAACATATATTAACCTAGTGATTACCATCCCATCATTGTCCTTCTGTTACAGGAGGTGGCATCTGTGCAAAGCAAATGTCTCTATTATCATCCTTCTCCTAGAGACATTATGAAGTTGTAAAACTACACCTGTTCCATTTCCAGAATATCTTTTGCAGGTGGTATCTGAATCTGTTACTTAAAAGATGTGTTAGTATGACCAAAATATGGCGTGTAAAATCCTTATCTTTTGTTGTTATTGCGCCAAATGTTGAAGTAAGTTGTCCAGAAGGACTAGGCTGCTCTGATCAGATGGTAGTTCTGGTTGGGGTCTGCAAACCTCTTTGATTTGCTGGCATCCACAGCTTGTGCATAAAATAAAATAGTGACATCTCATGTTTGGATCAGGCAATTTTTTTTTTTTTTTTTTTTTTTTTAAAAACAACCAAACCAGAGCCAACAAGTCCTTGTTGAGATACAACAGTAAACAACTTAGTCATTTGCTGCTGTCCTTACTCATCCTGCAAATGCTGTCTTCCTTGTGGCTGTTAGCAGGGGCAATGTTAATGATACCAGGAGTACACCTGGGATCTGCTACAGGCAAAAAGGAAGGAGTACCTGACGGTGTGACTGTTTCAGGCAGGGTAACCACAGATGATCAGTCTGAGGAGCTGCCTACCCAGTAAAACAATGGTGTGAGGTAAAAGGGCTTTCTGTATGCAAAGTAGTTTCATCTAATTAGCACAAGCTTACAAAATAAGAGCAGAGATGTGGTAACGCATACTTTATCACATGTTGGTACCAAGCTTATGGATCCAATACTCTTGGAGAGCTTATATTGTCTAAGAGTTGCCAGCACATGTTGATGGCTATGGCTGCATCTTCAGGGATGTGACAGTTAGATTAAGCAATCGTAAGAAAGTCAGCTTTGTTTTTCTGAGTAGTGATGAGGCCAATAGAATGGTTTGAATTTTTTTTATTTGGTTTATCATCTGTTGTGGTTTGTTCCTGTGATTTCACATGGCTTGAATTATATTTCATTGCTGTGTGGGTTTTATGCTGATATTTTGGAATGACTGTGTGATGCCCATTTCTGCTATAGTGTGTGATTGAAAGTCCATTTGGTGGCTTTTTTCTGTGATCATCATAGCACTACATCTTATTTCTGCCATTTTGAAATATGCTTAAAACTATGTTAATTGCTTTAAGTTTCAGGCAAAGACAGACACTCACTTACCATGATAAAAGGTACCACTCACCAACTGAATTAAAAGGATTATGCTTTGGTGATTTGAGGTATTAGGCCAAAACCCACCTGATCCCTCGCCCTAGACTCATTATAAACACATGACAGGTAGGGACACTGTAATTTGCTAATTTTTGGACCATGGAGCGACTTTGAAATAATAAAACAAACTGTATTCTCCTGCTCCAAACAAACTGAGCCCGGTCTGCTCGTGACACCATCTAGTGTCTAGGGATTCTAGTCACGGTGGGCGAGACAGACAAACACAAAGGGGTTGTTCCTCTCCTTTTATGCATGTTTTACTCAGCAAGAAAGAAACAATTTCTCAGCTGAGACTGATATGAGGAACCGGTCCTGAATGATTGTTTCAGGTCCAGGTTATTATTTGCATTTTGGAAGTTTGCTTTCCAACCACAGGCTTGGGCAATTTGCTTTTTTTAATGCTGTTGCTCATGGCACAAAAGTCTCCAGGACATTGCCCATTTTGCACACAATACTTATTGTTTGCTTTTATTAAAAATGTGTAGTTGTTACTCTGATTACCCTAATTCTTAGCAAAGAATAAATGAGAATTTTTCCTCTTTTTGAAAATACTGTCTACCTCCACACTTTGTTTTAAATGCATAGCAATTCTCCTGCTGTGTCCCCCACCTAAATTTCTTTTTTCATCCAGTTTTGTCTCATTCCCAGTCCATTCTGGGAATAGAAAGAATTGCTTCTGTCATTTGGTGTCTCACTGTGAATTCTTGATTAGTTTAGCATATTCCCTTTTCCAATATATTTTAAGTTTTGAGAAAAAAAAAAAACTTGAAAAGCAAAATGCTAAGTCTATGTTTCCCTCCATAGCAGCAATACTTTTCTTAACTCTTATTCACTATTTTCAACTATTTTTTCATATTTAAAGTTCATTTTACTCTGTGGGACAGGGCTACAGAACAGTGTTCTCTTATTACCAGCTAAGTAGTAGGTTAGTAATATGTTAGAGAGCTACTTATAAAAATATATTAAAATTAGTATGGTTGATAGAAAGAAATGATGAATTGTTTAACATACAACAGTATTTGAAAGTTGGCCAACAAGGCATTTTCAAAAAAGGATCTTTATCATAAAGAATGTTATCAAAATAATAACTGCACACACATTAATATTTGTAATATATTTTCATATATTAAAAATACATTTATATATGGTTGCATTGTCCATTGCTACTTCACTAATTCCATATTTGTCACAGGTAGAACAAATGCAGTTTCCAGGGCTGACGCAGCCTCGCCTGCTTGTTGAATCCCAGTTCCCCTTGAGATACATGTGCAGCCTAGCACTTGACTTCAGGCAGTGGATTTCAGACTTCAGTTCAAACAGTGGTAAAGTTGTAAATGTTAAGTTTAAGTGAGATTTATGATCCACCTAATTCAAAAGGAACAACGCGGAAGGGATCAAGAGCATCTCTATTCCTGCATAAGCCAGTCGTCTTTTCTTGGTCCGGCTGTGCCAGTGAAAGAACTCTCTGGCCTCTGACTCTTCATTCTTGTTTTGACTTCCCTGCCAGCTGAGCAGGTAATGTAATTGCTCTCTTATTAAAGCAAACATGCCAGGATAACTCCAAACACTGCTGTTTTTACTTGACACTAATCATGGAGCACCTGGAGGCAAGCTTCTCCCCACTGTGGAACCCACTACCCCAGCAGGCAGCTGGGGTAGTTCTCTCTCATACTGGCCCGGCTGGATCTGAAATAAAGTATAAGCTCATCTTTAGCTTCTTCACCAGGCTGATTCTATAACACTTTGGTGCAGCCCCGACTACGCTGCTCAGCGCTCTGCATTTGCACTGCTTTTCTCCTCTGGCGTGATTAGGAGTAGGTCCTGCATAAGTTGGAGCAAGTGAAGACATTTATGTCCAAAATTTGCTTAGCCCATTCAGGTCGAAGGTATGCCTTTCTGGAAAAAATGGTCTGAGCACTTGGAGAAATATTGCAGGTCCCACAGTCCAGCACTGAAAGCTAGGAGAGATGATATCTCCCCAAGTCAAGAAAGAAAAACTCAATCCCATAACAGACCACTGAAATGCAGTTGCTGAAACTGTGTTTGAAAAGATTCTGTAGAAGCTGGTATCTTCATTGCAAATGTTTTCTCCAAGTGAAATGGTGTTATAAGTCCAGAATACAGTATGAAATTAATTTTCATTAGCAGGCATCCTGGCATTTATCCAGCTGTACTCAAAGCTGTTAGAACATGTTACAGAAATGTACTCTGTCCAAAACCAATTAAAAGAATGAA
>NW_009258663.1:216326-265431 GCF_000687185.1 Egretta garzetta
CTAAGAAAAAGAAGCTTTAACCAGTCAATCTGGGATACGTACATTTTTAAGCTAGCAAAGGATTTCTATCCATCTTGTGGCTTTGTTTTGCTTTCCTTGTTGTGTTCAGTATTATTCATGAAAACAGTTTTAAATCATCTATTGCTGCAGAGAATTCCTGGATGCAGAATAGTGTGAATAGCCAAGAAATCTGTAATTGTTCATCCTGCATAGTCTCTGGATTTAATTCCTTTCGAAGGTTTGTCCAAATTGAAACGTTTGGCTGTGAGTTGGTACTCGTGAGGGAGAAGTCCTTGTAGATTGAGAGTGGCTGGCAGTGCAGTATAATACTGTAGGCATCCTAAGGGATTTACCATACTGGTCCTAAGCATACTGGGAGCTGGGAGTCTCGGGATGCTGTTAGTACAGGTCCTCCTCTCGATCCTCAGCTGTAGATTTATCCTTTTCTGCATGCAGCTATCTTTGCAGGCCTCTTGGGTATATTCAGCTTGCCTGTGTCTAATTCTCTGGCCACTGAAGTAGTCATCACTGGTTTGCTGTACTCACTTGCACCAAGCTAGTGCCAGAATTTGGGGAACCAGCCCTGAGAAAGGGCTTGGAGGTGCAGTGTAGCACCTCCGTCAGTGGGAGAAGTGGTGCACACTGATCTTAGAGCAACCTGGACACGGTGGTGGAAGATCAGCCCAGAAAGCAAAGCTCTGTCCCTTTCTTGTAATAGAAACTTGTTTGGGGGGATGCCTGCTGAGTGCTGGAGCAGTCTTTTCATCAGATAAAAAAAAGCTTAATCAGTAATCACCAAGCTTGAGTAAGAGCAAGATGTGCTGACTGGCTGGAGAGGGTGCTGCAGGGCAGCTGGCCTTTGTGGTGGGGTTTGCTGGAGTTGAAGATGGAATTTTTCTATTAAAGGGAGTCTTACCTTACAATTTAGAGACATCTTTTTATTATGACTACATATAGTAATCACTTGTGTGTTCAAACTGAAATAATAATGAAAAATGCAGCAGAGGATGGGCCACAGTATCACAGTGTTATTTGCAACCTTAAACTGCCAGGGAATGGTAATACAGAAGATTGCCCTTTATTATAAATTCTTCTGAGTTAGGAAATGTACTCATTTCATTTCAATGATGAAATTTCATTTCAATGATGAAAAGCCTCAGTTTTTTTAATTAATAATTTTAATACACTTTCTAAACTCATTCACTGCCTTTTTCATTGCTTTCTTAGTTGCCTTTGTCACCTCAATTACCGAGGAACCATCTCCAGGCAAACTCCATAAATAACCTTGCAGCAGCTTTTCATGACTCTTTGGCTTTTATTTGTAGCTGTCTAAATAGATGCTGCAGAACAGTCTTACATAGGGATATATATCTTCACTGTTTCTTTCTAATGCTAGCTACTCTTCCCAGATAGCACAGTCCTTGTATTATAAAGGCTGATGTTGCATTATGGAAATTTTTGTCTGGGTTCTCTCAGGCAGCATTTGCATTGTTGCTAAACTGTTTTCCCACTATTCTTCTTTAAGAACATCTAGTAATGGTTAATGCTATTTCATGACTTGATTTCAGAATCAGCTACTGCCAATGCTAATCTACTCAGTTTCTGTGCAATTAAGTGACCATACCTTGCCTACTCTTGTTAACTGAAAGTCAAGTGGGATAGATGGTCGGAATAAACCAAGTGGAAATGTGACCTTGTATTACTTTTTTTCTATACCCACTCCTCTATTTTGTTTGCTGAGGTTTTTGTTGTAGGTGGTCTGGCACCTTCAGATCTATAGTGTTAAAGATAAAGAAGAATTGCAAACTCCTAAGCATACTTTCCTTCACATTACTAAGCCATCCATCAAGTTTTTAATGTGTTACTATGCCAGACTTGTTGTCTTTTTCATATAAAAGCAAAGCAAAGGACAGTAATTTTGAAATTCCTCAGTGAATTTTTTTTTTAAAAAAGATTTAAACTTTCTAAGCAATTTAAAGTAACATCCTATAATAACAATATTCTACATAAAATACTAAAATTCTATGTATAAAACACTTCCAGCACCACTTAATTTTTTTTATTTGTCCACTAATGGCTAAAATATAAATAGCCTGTTTATACTAAATTATTTTTTCATTTGAATACCTTTTACTTTAAATTCCTTTTTTTAAAAAAGTATTTATCTTACGTAATTTATCACAATGTATGTTTGCAAATTGCAAACTGAGATATCCACCCAGATGCCCTGAAAGGTAATGCAGGTGCTGGAGCACGAACCACTAACCCATTCAGCAGCCATTTACTTCTGGGTGGATCCATAGATCACGAGGTGAATACAAACAGTGAACGCAGAAAGGACTGAACCTGCTTTTATGGTTTACATAACACAAATAATATTTGGTGTTGACAGATGGAATAGAGCGCTCAGGACTCGGTAATAAAGAACAAGAGCACAACAGATAATAGAACGTTGAGTGTAGAGGGCATAACTCCGTAACGGACACACAGTGTTTAGAAGATGAACAATATAACAAACTAATTATGTTTCAGTACAAACAGTGCCTGAACGGGAGATGCGGTGTGAGCCAAGCTCTTGGTACGTGGGGCTCATGCAGCCCAATTTACATCTTTCTCAGTGAGTAATTGAGCACCCTACCGTAGGGCTGCTTAGCTCTTTGATCATTTCCATGTGTGGTTACCATACATACGCAATCCCAGAAACTGGACGCTCTATCCTGAGGTGCAGATAATGAGGTATTTTTGCATTTATTTACATGCAGTGAAAAATCCAGTGGCACTCACAGTTTGACACGTAGCTGTTTCCCGCCTTTTGAACCTTTTTGAAATGGAAATTTCTAGATTTGTTTTTGTCAGTTAAGTGGAATAGCATTTATTACCAAGTATAGATAGAGGAAAATGAAGCTGAAAATTTTAGATCACCCCCAAAATTTAAAATATTTTTCTGCAAAATAATGTAATTCTTTTGCCTCTTTGTCTCTTCTTAGGGTACTTTAACATGTTTCACATGATTGGAAAATTGCTTTTCTGGCCAATCATTGGTTTATCTTCACAAATCAGCATAACCTTTACCTTCTCTGGCCCTTGGAGATTTTTCACCAACAAACTACCCAATAAAGCTTCATATGAAGATTCACCTCGGATCGGTAAGAGCCACCAACCGCCTTTAGCTCTTGACGATCATCTGCCTTTTTTAATGATGTCTCATTACTTTAACTGCCCTGTTTGTGCCTTTGGTTGAGTTCATTTCTATGCACAGGCAACAGCAGTTCTTTCCTTTTACTGTGCATTAACTTCTGTCAGGTAATGGTGTGTTTTGTGGGTTTTTAAAATTTTTATTTTTTCCTCTCCTTTGGTATGCCCTATAAAAAATTACTCCAGAAACCAGGGAATTAAAATTTCCAAAATGTGCTTCCTCTGAATATAATTAAACAATTGAAAGAAAACACATTCCTAAATGACAGTAAGGAAAAGTTTCCCCAAACTGTGGGAATAGGATATATGAGCTACTAGAGGTTTGGCATATTTTAACATGCACAGGAAATTCTTTTCTCAGAAAGAATAAAATTTACTTTGTGATGTCCCTAAAAGGAGGTTTACTTAATCAGAACTTGAAAGTGAATGGAAAATAAATTGTGAATTGTTTGTTCAAGTCACTGTCGTGGTTTAACCCCAGCTGGCAACTGAGCCCCACGCAGCCTCTTGCTTGCTCCCCCCGAAAGCCAAGCAAAGAATTAATTCCCTGCTTCCCACCGGCAGGCAGGTGCTCAGTCATCCCCAGGAAAGCAGGGCTCCATCAAGCATAACGGTGACTTGGGAAGACAAACGCCATTGCTCCCAACACCCCTCCTTTCCTTCTTCTTCCTCCAGCTTTAAATGCCGAGCATGACGTCCTATGGTCTGGAATAGCCCTTTGGCCAGTTGGGGTCAGCTGTCCCGCCTGTGCCCCCTCCCAGCTCCCTGTGCACCTGGCAGGGTATGGGAAGCTGAAAAGCCCTTGCTTGGTCTAAGCACAACTTAGCAACAACCAAAACATCAGTGTATTATCAACACTCCTCTCACACCAAATCCAAAACACAGTGCTATGCCAGCTACTAGGAAGAAAATTAACTCTATCCCAGCTAAAACCACAACAGTCACCTACTACAGAATCACTGGGTTCAATTTGTGCCTGCTGCAGTGTGTATAATAGAATGTGATATAGCTCTGAAACTATAGTAACTTAACAGACAAATTTAAATTACAGTTTCTGTAAATTCTTTTTTTCTATGTACTGTCATGTTTTTATACTCAAAATATGATGTAAAAATAGTCAAGAAAAAATTCAAGGTGTATTAATGCGAAGAAGAATGACACCCCAGGAAATATATAATCTGTTAGATTTCTTCTCAGTTTTGGTAGTGGCTGGAATGGGAGACAAATTAGTCTTCCTCCTATTGAAAAGGGCAAAGCATAGCTATAGGTTAAACTTCCCTTGCAAGATTGCCTTTAAATTGAATTGTGAATTGTTGCCATGAATTGTGGTCAGACAGCTTCCTGGACAGTTGTTGTTTGGTCCAAAGTATCGGGCATATATTGGGCATACCTCTCAGTTAGGACGTGTTGAATCATAGCTGAATGGCTGCAAAGAAATTGGCTCTGTAAATTCTTGCCTCTAGCTTGAACTAAGGGTGATGGCTGACATTGTAGAAGCACAGAGGGCAGCCCTTGCAGAGAGAGGTTGGGATGAGAGGTCATCCAGGAAACAATTCCTTACTGCTGCTCCAATATTAGGTATTCATCCCAAGCTTTCCCTCTGTCTCTCTTCATCCATTCACATCATGCGAGGACCTGAAGTTCACCCAGGATGGCTGGCTCTTTTTGATCCTGTCTTCATGGTAGGTTTCAAGGGCTTAAACCTTACTACAGCTGTGTGCATGGGTTACCAGTGTGGATGGCTGGCAGCAAGGCATAGCCATGGTGAGCTGTGCGTACCTAGATGCAGTCCTCTGCTGGGACCATCTAATGTACTTGGATTTTTAGGATGATGTTCCCTTGGAGCACTACTGAAGCTGAAGGAGATGATGAAATGGTCATTTTGAAATTGTCAAATTCTGCAGAAGGACCTTAAGCATGTTTGATTCCTCTTTTTTTTTTTTTTGGACTGGGGGAGGAGTGGTTTAGACCCACTTCAGCCTGAGAGAAAATGGACAAGAGAGCATCAGAAATGAGAATATTCTAGAGATTTTGTGTCTGCACAGCTCCTTAATGAACTTTGAAACTGGATGATGTGGCAGCACCAATCCCTGCAGCCCCCTGCAAACTGGATCCCCAGCTGCAGAGAAGCCCTTGAACTGTGTTGGCCACTGCTGGTCCAAGCTGCAAGCACCCGGCTAGGAAGGAGGATGCTGGTGGAGGGAGATGGGCAGAGGAACAGTGCTCTGCTGTGCGTAGAAGGGGAATGCTGGTAGAGTTGGTAGGAGTCATTAAGGAAAATGTAGCTTATTCTTTCTTTACATACATATTCTGTTACCATGCTTTCTAATGTGTTCCATTTCCTCCGGTTTGTTAGACAACCTTTGGAGTGCAGGAACATGGAGTGGTTGCATCTTAAGCAAAGAGATCAGAGATTTTTTCCCCCTGTCTCCCTTGATGGAAGTTTGAATGGCTTAATTTTTTGACATACAATTTTCTGACAAAGCTTTTCTTGCTGACGTCACTCATCTGGCGTTAGGGTCACAGCGGTATCCCTTGCTTTGATGCCTGACAATAAGTGAGAACTCACTGTGTGAAACAGCTGGTTGTAAACCAGAAGGCTCTTCTGAAATTATATTCATTTGATGTGCTGTCTATGTATTATTTTGCCTTCATGTGAGACACATTGATGAAAGGATGGAAGAGACTGTATAATGTAACACTATTCTGGAGAAATCTCTCTTTCTCATGCCCTTGCCTAATCGCTTGTTACAGAAAAACTTATTTCCAACCTGTTATCCCTATATTGCCTTTGGGACCAACAGATAGGGGGACAGTTGCTTCAGGTGATAGCACATTTTGTGTGCTAACATAACTACATGCAGACAGAAGCCATTGTTAAAAAAAAAAAAAAATCCTACTAGGGCCCTGTACTCCCCTCTGTGGGAGAAGTTAAACAATGATGTATTCACGGGGGAACAGAAATTAGAGGTTTAATGGAGCTATCTGCCAATGCAGTCCCTTTCCAAATTGCTGCCATTTCTCCACAGGAATTTCAGGGCTCCTCCAGCTGTGATTTTTCTGGGTGCCCTTTTAAAGCTCTTAATCAAGATAACGGGAATAGCCCTTTGGCTCTTGGGTTTTTGTAATAAACCATATGAGAATGGAGGCCATGCTGTTTAAAGCAAGGAAGTAAGGAGAAAAGAAAATGAAAAGAAAAACATGCAAAAAATTCCCGTTGTGAATCTCACAGTATTCTTCCTTTTGTTGTTGAAATTTTGGTTTTGCTCAGTGGTTTTAAATAGTTGCTTGATTTCCAGGCTTCAGACTCACAGGGAATAGTCAGTAAGATTTCTTGCACTTTCTATGTGGGGAATCATTACTTGCATATACTGCATTTCTAATGGCCTCATATTTGCGGGTTGTCAGTGTCTCTTCTGAGGACTGGATGACTTTATGTCCACATTTTTTGAGTATCCTCCAGTCTGGAGTGTATTGAGTTTTTTAATGTGTGTATGTGTCATTAACTGGGATATCTGTTGACATGTTTGAATGTAATACTTACAGATTTCCATTAAACTCAGCAGGATTGAGCAGTTCTGGAAACAAATCATAAATATTCATGCAGAGTGCTCCAAAATTCAGATACCCCAAGTATGTGAGCTACTGAAAGTTGGTGAAAATATTAAGTTTCAGACTTGCTAGAAGCAAGAACTATTAGAAATGTTGTAAAGGTTACTGTCCTATTGTTCTTTGCTGCCTGGGGTTTTTTTGCAGATACTTAGCATGTTTTTTTAAAGACATCTCTACTTTGAAGTATATATCTCAACTGACTTGAAATCTGAAGGCTGAGAAGCTTAAATCTGACAAATAAAAATTAATAAGATGTCCAATTGGGAAAAAGTCCTGAAATCCGTCCTTGGTATGGTGTGTTCTCTTGTTTTAGTAAGTAAAATGTTCTCTACATGGTTTTCTTTGTTTATGCAGAAGAGAAGCATTGCCAAAGGAAATGCAGAAGGATTTGTTTAGAGAAAAAGCAGCTCTTTGACTGCTCACATAATCATGTGAATAACTAAATGCATAACGGGATTATCTGGTGAAAGGTAAATGCATTGGAAATCACTGTCTGAAAACTCAGTTTCCATTAAAATACATGCAAGCGATACACCTAGAAACAGAAGAAACTAGAAACTGGCTTTGATGATATGAAAATGGTAGCTGATAACAGTTGCTCACTGCAGGGGGGTTGGACTAGATGACCACTAGTGGTCCCTTCCAACCCTAAACATTCTATGATTCTATGATTCTATAACATGACAGCATTTGGAGCTATGTTACCAACAAGTCCCATACCGTTTTCCCCAGGTCTTGCTTTCTGCTTATGTGCAAGGCTGAACTCTAAGCTCTGCGTAGTCACTGACTTAATCCAGAGTCTGAAACAATGGGAAAGCAGGGGCAAATTCAGCAACCTTCTGCAACTGCCAGAGAGACAGCAGCAGAAGGAAAGGACAAAGCAAAGCAAAGCAAAAAAAGCCAGTGCTAACAACAATGACATCTAACGACCGCCTGACATCGTCTAGAGCCTGTGCTGTACTGCTCTGCCTGCCAGCATATTGATTTTAAACTCTGCATGGCACCCAGATGCTACAGTGATGGGCAATAAATAAATAACATTGTTTTACTCACAATGAAGATGACTAAGGATGCTTAAGAGACAGGGAATGATTCATAACCAGCCTTCAGACCTCCGTCAGCTGTAAGCTATTTTGCCTGCCCTCAGGAATTCAGTAACTGGGACAGGGAAACTTATGTGCTTGGCTACTATATGCTAATTTACAATTGTTCTATGTTCATATAAGTTGTTACTTATTCCTCAGGTGGTTGCAGTGAGAATATTGTGAGAAGTTGCATGTACTAGGATGTGTGCTTGGTGGAATAAACTCTTCTACTGTTACAAGCCATGGAAGTGGGCAGCACAAGGCAAAGCAAATGAACTGCAGCCTGGCTTCTCCTCTGCTACAAGTGCCTTTCTGAAGAACTATTACCATGCTCTTTCTCAGTCCTGCACCTAATATTTGAATTACCTTTAGATAACTTTGTACCTTTTTTTTTTTTTCTTCCTAGAGGGGGACAGAATGGCAAGGTCCCAAGCCACGCTTGTTCTTTTCATTGCAAGAGATGTGCAAAGAAAAAGTGTAGCTCGGTTTGAAGATATAATTTCCTTTTAATTGGTCTCTACTTCTTCATGGCCATGAAGGAGCTCCCTTGACCGCTGCATCCTGTTCTTGCTGGGTATGGAGAGAGCTTGTTGTTCTTGTGCCTTTTCTCTGTTGCTCAGGTCTAACTCTCTAAACTTTACAGCACATGGGAACACAAAGCTAACAAAACCCATCAGGTCTGTCACAAATGTTATGGAGAATGTTACAACTTGAGGAACAGGGGCGCAAATTAAAAAATTACTTGCATGGGAGAAAAATTACACAACTGGTTATTCTGAGAGGCAGCTAGAAACTCCAGGTGTCCTGGTTCCTTTTCCCTACCTGGGAGGATTTGAGGGCAAGGTTCTATAAGTAAAAGAAAACTTTTACACAGCCATACTGCATTGTTTAAAAGCTCTTATTTTTCTCCTTTTATTACAGCTTGACAATGGTGATTAGAAGCAAATGTCTAATTTGAGAAGGCCAGTTCAAGAACACAATTGCTGTCTAGCACTGTCTTCTGTTCTGCACAAACCTACATAACCACGACATCCAGCTGCAGCTGTGTGCAGCATGGGATCCAGAGGGACATTTTTGCTGAGGCTGGGATTTTGTTTACAAATGCTTCCACTCTAAAAACCCAAAAAAATTCCTCACATAGGGTTAGTATAAGCCATTAAAAAACTGCATTTGAATATTATATATTTAATACATGTCCTAAAGGTAGAGATGCTGAATTTTCCTGCTAGGTTTTAACTCCATTTTAACCTTTTCTGTTTCTTGGTTTTATTTGTCCTTTGAATATGGGTTTTGACTATGCTGTCTGAATGACTAATTTTTTTCAGCTGAACTTTTTTCCACGTTTCCTAGTGCAAAGAGCCTCCTTCTGCTTCACCAGTTTCATATGTGCATTGCAACAAAACAGTGCAGGAGGTTTACGTTTGTCAAACAAAATGAAAGCATATTTAAAGGAAAGATATCCTTTCTAAACACTAAAGGGGTTCTTTGCCTAGGTCTACAATAAGAGTTTTTAACCACTGCAGAAGTTCAGTAAAACTCTTTGGAAGTTGGGCAATATAGTAATACTCTGTACTTTTATACTGCCTTCCAGTGCAACTGTTTTACCACCAGCAGCCAATGTGTCTTCACAAGATCCTTCATAGGGAGTCTTAGTGTGTACCATTGGCTCCAACTTATAAAGGTACCAACATTATTCCTTCACCCCCATTCCCACCTCCAGAAAGTCTTGGCCATCAGATTTTGGTTTCTGAGCAGTGTAGCCAGCAGCAGCCGGCTTCTTTGCAAGCAGGAGTGGTGCCTGCTAAGGTCCATAGAAATACTACAGCTGCCTGCAGCAAACGTTGGCTTCGCTCTCAGGTGACTTTTCCAGTGCTCTGTAGGCTCCTGCAATAAAATTTGTGTTACAGCATATGGGAAAGAGCAAATATTTCCAGATGTTTAAGCCTTGGTAACATGTAGTATGCTTTTGATTAAAGTTTAGATAGAAGCTATTTATTTGCTTTATCTACTCAGGATGATGTTCAGGATGCTGTGTCAGGAAACGAGCGTAATTCCAGCTGCATATAGGTTAGTATTTACAGAGAAAAATTACTCTCTAGCATCTACCAATGTATCCTATGTTTTGCCATCTTTATCACTTACATCCAGTAGCTATAAATGGCTGCTTAAAGTTTCTTTTGACTTCTTTTTACATACACTTAGATTTGACCTTTCTGTTATTTTATTTCATCATTTTTTCTCATATTTCATCCTGCAGCTTTAAACAACCATTTTCTTCACTGTCCACAAAATTATTTAAAAATATGTATATTTACTTTTCTTGAGACAGCATGTCAAGCAAATTCTGTATAAAACATATATTCTACTTTAATGTCGTTCAGGTTACCAAGTAATATCTGAAATGCAGGAATATATTTTCAAAGGGAATGTTTTCATCATCTCTGCTAGAAATACTACATCTGAGCATGGGATATGCTGAAATCTCTAGCAGCAACCCAGAATTAAATGGGTCTATCTGAAAGCCCTGAAATGACCTGGAAATATTTCCTAAATGCTAAATGCCATTAAGAACAGTTTGAAATACATCAATTATTGCTCATTATGAACTGTTGTAAATGCCCTAAGACTGTGAGCAGCTGTCCAGAAGACAGCCTCTTTACCTGATGTAACATGAGTGATATTGAGAATTATTACCCTTCCTCTGTCAATATTGCTGTCTATAAAAAAAATGTAGCAAAGTGCATCTGAGTATGATACAAGATCCTTGCTCGATATAAATTTGACTTGAAGAGATTCACACATCTAAGGTCTTTGACTGAGACCTAGAGACCTGACTCATAATGCAAAGCATTCTCAGGAAAGATTGTTTTGTCCAAAAGGTTAATTATAAAATGTGCTGAAATTTTTTTTATTCCTTTTCAAGTCGCATTTGGCTGAGGTCTTTACTGTCTTACGAATGGCACAGTGTAACATTCTTTTGTAATGCAAGACAAAACACTGAAGGTGCATGGAAAAAAAGAAATCAAAAGCTGGTTAGTGGTGAATAGAAGTAAAAAAAAATAATTATATGGAAAATGAATTGTAAGTTAATTGTATGGAGGAGCTTGAGAGTGAAATAACTGGAGATCTGGTGGTCAAGAAAGGGGGAAGTATTTGGGACAGAATTGTGCAGAAGGGAATAGGTGTTAAAGTAACTTTACATCTCATCTGGGTAACAGTCAATCTGAACTAATGCACGATGATCTGGAAATGGGTATTTTAATGCATATGGACATTTATTTTCTTCATGTCTTCCTTTTTTGCACACGTCTCCAATGAGTCTGACCAACTTTGTGTATTGGCTGTTTTTTGGGGGGTTCCATTACTGTTCACTAATGACATTTATGCAGGATGTATACCCACATTTCTGCTTGAAGAGTACATCTAAGGGTGTATTGGAGACACCCCAATATACCTCTCAAATGGCAAGTATTTTAATTAAATATGATTCAGTTTTTCATATATCATGAGATTTACGAGTAGGTTGAGTGAGCCTGATGCAATGCTTATGTTCCAGTTTTTGTCAGTGGATAAATGGGACAAATGATTCTTGATATAAAGCAGAGTCTGCCCGAGGTCTAGTTTTACATCAGATCCATAAATGTCACTCTTGCCAAGTCCCATTCTTTTCCTAGAGTGGTCACTTGGTTCGCAATTTTGAGTTTATGCTTGTGCTGAAGGATTTTGCTGTATGTTTGTGATTGGTCTCCTGCATTTCCGTCATCAAATTCCTTAAAGCAAACTTTCACTCTGGAAAGCAGTGCCCATACAGTGAGAAGCTAATTATCTATTGCCACAACAGTGTACACAAATGAACAGTTATCACAGTAACTAGGTACGTACATGACAAACGCAAATAGTTTCTACAATGTTTATTTATTTCTCCTATGTCTCTTCAACACATATTTTTGAAATATTTGTACTTGACATTTTTTCATGGCTATTGGGTGTGCAAACTATGTGATTTGAATTGCGGTGTTTACCGTCAGTTGGTTTTAGATTTCTTTACACTGTGTTCCTTGAAGACTTTCATAATTCTGCAAGATAATGCACACTTTCTTAACTGGCTGCTAGCATTGCTCACTGAAATCTCCATAGGCAAGTCTCAAGTCAAAAGATATGTTCTGTGCTGGTTGGCTGATCCAGCCTACTGACTTGTGTAAATAAAGGCAGCCCCTCCAAAAAGCCAGCCGTGCTCATTTTACAGTCAAGATTTGGAGAAAGGGGTTAGTACAGACATTAGATACCTGTGCCTGTTGATTTTTTGGGAATGTATGAGAAACTTCTTTGTTTGGTAATAGTTACTAGGGAGTGACTTCCTAATTTAAATTTATTTGCATTTTGTTTTCCATTGATATCTATTTTTTCAGCTACAAAGTTGGTTGGTATATCACGTGTCTACAGCTTGCACTGACTTTGGACTCCATTTGCATCTTTGATAGACCACAACAGCATCACTAGTCCTTCTGGATCCTTGATGTGTCATGGCATTGTATTTAGGAGTTGGGGAAACATTTCGTATATCCCAGAGTCAATGACATATGATCTGTGTCTTTTTTATTCTGCCTTCAGGGAAAGTGATGAAGAAATGGTTGTACCTCGCAGAGAACGAGAGAAGTTTTGCAGAAAATGGCTAGAGAAAGGTCAAATTTGTGACTGTTGTATGTTGTGAAATGTACATTGTGAAATTAATGAAAAACTTATGAAGTTGGTTTCTACTGAGTAGAGGGAAGGCAGAATCTGGCCCACAGGGAGAAGTAATAAATACGGAATAGGAACAGTACAATAGTTTTATTTACATAAAGACTTAGTAAAACAAGCTGTGTTATTTTAGCTGAGTCTGCCCGATTTACTATCCAAACACAATACTTAATGATACATAATTGGCATCTGATCAGTACCACATAAGTGGAATGTTATTGTGCAATGTTCTGTCTTTGGAGCAGTTTCCTTTCTTGGTGCATTACCAGTAAGGTCTGCTACACAGTGCTGAACGACAGCGTGTGTGAGGGAGCAGTATCCCCAAATGTGCTTTTGGAAGATGTGGGATAATCCTTTGCTATAATGATAAAATCATGGTGTTTCTGACTGTCTGTATTCAGCTGGGCCCCATTTACAAGAAGGGCTGGAGGGAGGATTAGGGAAATATAGGCCTGTCAGTCTGACCTTCGTGCTGGCGAAGGTCATGGAACACATCTTCTTGAGTGCCATCACACAGCATGTCCAGGACAACCAGGGCATCAGGCCCAGTCAACATGGGTTTATGAAAGGCAGGTCCTGCTTGACTAACCTGATCTCCTTCTGTGGCAAGGTGACCTGGTTAGTGGATGAGGGAAAGGCTGTAGATGTAGTGTACTTGGACTTTAGTAAAGCCTTTGACACTGTTTCCTACAGCATCCTGTTTGAGAAACTGGCTGCCCATGGCCTGGACAGGCATACTCTTTGCTGGGTAAAAAAAAGGCTGTATGGCTGGGCCCAAAGGGTGGTGGTGAATGGAGTTAAATCCAGTTGGCAGCTGGTCACAAGTGGTGTTCCCTAGAGCTCAGTGTTGGGCCCAGTTCTGTTTGACACCTTTATCAACAACCTGGATGAGGGAATTAAGTGCACCCTCAGTAAGTTTGCAGATGACACCAAGCTGAGCTGGAGTGTTGAACTGCTTGAGGGTAGGAAGGCTCTGCAAAGGGACCTGGACAGGCTGGATCGATGGACTGAGGCCAGTTGTATGAGGTTCAACAAGGCTGAGTGCCAGGTCCTGCAATTGGGTCACAACAGCCCCATGTAATGCTACAGGCTTGGGGATGAGTGACCTGCTTGGTAGAGAGGGACCTGGGGGTACTGGTCGATAGCCGACTGAATATGAGCCAGCAGTGTGCCTGTGTGGCCAAGGTGGTCAATAGCATCCTGGCCTGTATCAGAAATAGTGTGGCCAGGAAGAGTAGGGAAGTGATAATCCCTCTGTACTTGACATTGGTGAGGCCACACCTTGAATACTGTGTTCAGTTTTGAGCTCCTTGCTACAGGAAGGACATTGAGGCACTGGACCATGTCCAGAGAAGGGCAATGAAGCTGGTGAGGGGTCTGGAGCCCAAGGCTGATGGGCAGCGGCTGAGGGACCTGGTGGTGTTCAACCTGGAGAAGAGGAGGCTGAGGGGAGACCTTATCACCCTCTACAACTCCCTGACAGGAGGGGAGAGCTGAGGGGAGTCGGTCTCTTCTGCCAAGTAACAAGCGATAGGACAAGAGGAAATGACCTCAAGTTACGGCAAGAGAGATTCAGATTAGATATTAGGAAAAATTTCTTCACTGAAGGGGTTATCAGGCACTGGAATGAGCTGCCCAGAGAGGTGGTTGAGTCCCCATCCCTGGAGGTATTTAAATGACGGGCAGACGAGGTGCTTAGAGATGTGGTTTAGTAGTGGACAGGTACGGTTGGACTCAATGACCTTAAAGGTCTTTTCCAACCAAATGATTCTGTGATTCTGCTCCAGAGGCTGCTGCAGCCTTTGGTCTGACTTAGATGAAGGCTCGGGCTTGAATTGCAGTAGTGCAGGATGCTTGGTCAGCTCCTGTGATCCCCTGCTTTGCCTTCTGCTGCATTGAGTTCCCATCCAAAATACTGGACAGCTCCAGGGAGCCCAGCTCTGGCAGATGCATTGCCGTTCTGCAGGCATGGCTGGAGAAGAGCACAGAAGACTTTGTTTTGCTCAGGAGCAAGTGGGAAAGAACATGATCTATTAATGCAAAATGCTTCATCCTCTGACATAATTTTCTTCCATATTCCTTTGTTGTTTGTTTTGCAGTCTTATTTCTTCATTTTTTCTTTTCCTTTAATCCTGTAGTGCCATATTAATGGCATCCTTTAGATACAGTGGTGTTCTCTGTGATATTTTGAATTTGTCAGTATAGTTTGCTTACATGATTACGTTGAAAAACCCTGTCAATTCACTCAAGTTGATACAAGAAACAACCCTGACTCTGTGAAAGGGCTGCATGCTGTGCTCACTATCACTCCCGGGGCTTCATTCCTATTTTTTCTGACATAACTGGTTTCCAGAAGTTGGCAGGCCCTCATCCTTTAAAAGATGGAGGATTGAAAAAAAGAGAATTGCTTGGTGGTGGTTGATATAAATCAGCCTACGGCTGCGATTCTACTCTTTATAGCTCAATAATTCAGTCAAGAATATCTTAGAACTGGTAAGCTCAGAACTAATTAGGTCATTACTGGGATATCTTTAGGAAGCTGCTGTCTGTTCCAGGATGTGCTAGGAGAGCTCTGCTAGATGAGACACACCACTCCAATCACCATGGAGCTGGTGCACAGGGAGAAGGACTAGATGACTGCTTGTGGTCCTCCCAAGCTCCTTTTCCTGTCATTTTTCTATTAACCGAGACCAGACATCTATTTCAGGAGGATGTACAACTGAGGTTTTTGGTACTTTCAACAGTTAAAGGTGTTTTGATGTTCCTCCCCTCTCTTCCCTCCCATCCCCTGTATTTGGAGGTATTTGCTTCAATGTCAGCCAAATTTAACTGTTGTTTCTTACACATTTCTGTAAGTACAGATGCATAACACTGCTGTCACCAGGAAGAAATGTGGGTTTCCACTTGTGGTCAGAAAGAGCTCTGAAGTTTGTATAATGCTTTTTGTTCCTAGACAATTTTTTGTTCCTAGGCCATTGTATATCACTGTGATTTCATAGTATGACACAAATGACTTTGCTGATGCTTGTGGTTTACTCTCAGTAAGTCAGCAGAAGAAGGCGCCTCATACAGGAAGAGGTTTCCACAAAAACTAAATACTCTGAGGACATAGGTCAAATAATTTCCATTTGCCTTTTTCAACTTGGCCACCAACCAAGATGAGCAGTTTTGCTCTGCAGCTGTACACTGTTGCAGGTTGGGTGAGATTCTGAAGCTGCTTCTTATTTGTCTCGGGTATACAAAGAATCAAGCCTTGCTCTTACTTTGAACTTCCTTTATCTAAGATGAGAGTTTCTACCAGAAAACCAAACTTTACGGGTCCAAAGGTGCTTTGCAAGAGAACTTACCATATGAAATACATATAACTGATGCACACTTGTATTTGCTCTGTTATAAATGCAGGCAGATGAGCCAAAATCTTCAAGATCATCTGCGAATTCTAGATGTAGAGGGAAGAAAGTAGGTGGGGAAGGAGCTGAACTAGTGCTTATGTGCCAGCTAAGCAGATTATATGAGATCAGGCATTGGCAGGAGAAACATGAGCAGTAGTAGTCCAAAAAAGCACTGCCTACTTATAGCAGTGTGTGTGTGTGTCCAGATCTTTATTTTTGGCCAAGCTGATGTGAATGTGTGAGATATTGAGAAGGACAATGTTGTGTATTTGTATGTTTTTCTTTGTTTTTGTTTGTTTTATAAAGTCCTGAGATGTGTTTGGGAGCTCCCGTGAGTCCTTTTGTACCACTCATGTCTGGAAAGTTGACAGGACCTCTCAGCTGGGGTAACAGGTATTTAACACAGTAATACGAAGAATAGTTTGCCCTAAACTGTGTTTTTCCTCATCTCAGCCTGGGGTCTCTGGATAAGGGAGCAGAATGTGGCCGCTACTTCAAATCAAACTGTAGACCACATTAAAGATTTGGGAGTGGCAAATGGCTCTTTTGTTTTCCCCATTTTATCCTAAGCCACATCCAGTGTTTCCTGAAGCTGTGCATCTGGGTGGCTTTTCCTCAGCAGTAATGCCAGTTCATCAATGTCAGCCCTGGTTACTTGAAACAAGATGGTTAAGCCCTGCCATGTTTGAGATGTGCCACAAAGCCATTTGGTTTTGTTGGCTCAGTGACCAATTATAGACCTGTGGAGAAGAGATGTTGCAGGCAACACTTGAACTGTCTGAAGTAGTATAATTTGTGTTATGAACTGCCTAATTTCATACATCAAGGTCATTTCCATGCTGACGGCATAGCCCATTGCATCGGTTGTGGCCAGCGTGACCCTTGCATGCGTACACTACAAGGAAACCTGCAACACAATCTGGTAAACTCACACACACTCTTATATAAAAGCAAATGTAATCTCTGCAGTGCTGGCTGAGTAATACTTTAAATGAAATAATACTTTAAATTAAGGGCCACTTTGATATCAAAAGGCTTCTTTTGTTTTCTATGAAAATTCATAGAAGTCTTTCCCAGAACCTTGACATTAAAGAAGAAAATCATCGTGAAAGTATTCATTCCCTATTGAGAGGAATTCATCTTGTCCTTCTTTAAGTTTGAAATTAATAGCAAGTCTGCTTTCTGCTCTTCAAATGGGGTGAGCTGTAATACCATACCGCAGCTTGACAGCGAGCGTGGACTGTTTATTCCTTTGTGGAGTCACAAGCTGCGGTAGCAAAGTTCTGTTCTTTCACTGGTAGAACTCTTTTCAACTATATGAAGCACAGTTATACCCTGAGAAGTGACACCGAAAACTCCACTGCAAATATCTTTATTTCATGTCCCTGATCATTATAAAACATATTTTGCCCAGAAAAGGTTAAAGATGTTATTTTCTAACAGCTGGTGTCGCTACTGGGCATGGACACCTGGATCTGGAGCTCTCTCCTGTTTGTGTGTCCCAAACCACCACCATGGTCTGGCTGGGAAATGTTGCATGTGTACTTGGTGCAGACATCAAAAAGGTCAGGTATATTTTAAATACATGAGTTTATATACACTGAAATAAGTACAGCTAACATACTATAGGACTGTAAGATACGTTGCAAATATTTTCAATCTGTGTTTTCCTAAAGACATAGTGGCATTTTCTGTGCAACACCTATCTTCGAGTGAGTTCTGTATCTCCACACAGGTTGGGGCAGTGCTTTGGATCTACAGCCATATATGAAAGCCTGTTTCCTACTAACTTTTTGGGATATTTGAAGATTTTTTGCTGTATTAAACTTTATTACTATCAAATTTATTACTAGAAAGAGTAATTACCTAGAAAGAAACATATTGTCTGAGCCTTGAAATTAAATGCCAATTTTGGGAAAGCTTCCAGATAGATGGAAGAGATTTAATTGGTGATGGAGAAGAATTTTTATGGCCACAAAAAATATTCCCCTGCCTCTTACCCTAATTCCTCCACATCACTCTCTGTACCTTTGCAACTTTTGGCATCCAAAGGCTGCTCCACAGCTATGGCCTTTTAATTTGTGCTTGCATGCCATTGACTGTAGCACTGTTCCTCATTTCTGACCTGTGTGCCACAGGTTGCCCATCAGTGACATAGGGGTTTAGTTAATATACTGCATTTTATAGCTTCATGAATGAAACAAAAATGTCCTGATCAAATGGACTATAAGCCTGGTAGGCTATAGGTAACCTGTGTTTATGCACTACCAAATACAAGCATCTCCCCTACTGATTAGGTTAGTACCTTTAGGCACTAACTTAATATATATATTTAATAACAGTAATAAAGCTAATTCCATCATATTCCAGGCACACTAAAGAGGTACCTTGAAATGCTTTTGGCATTGATCAGTTCTTTTGAACTGCCCCATAATGACATAAATGGTTTTATGCACTGAATGATGTTAACTTACTTGTCCTCCTGATGATTTTGGGTGCAAAAGATATATCAGGTGGCCACATGTGCCTACATTTATTTGGGGTCAATAGGTTAACTAGGACATATATACCCCCCTCCCCCCCTTTCCAGGTGAATTAGAACTACCTGCTGGGTGCATGGTGGACAATAAATTACTAAAGGCTAAGCAGAAAATATTCTGCACCTTGAACATGAAAAGACATGTTCTATCCCTATATTGTGAAATTCCAGCTGCAGATAGTGTGGACTAGAGGAGTTATCATGGAATGTCAAGAAACCACAGCTTTGTTACAATAATTTCTTTTTTTATCTCTTCTGCTGTTTATCAAAGGACTGCCAAGAAGTAGGAGACTCTCATCTTGATTCCTCACTAAAATTAAGAGTAGTTTTGTGTTTGTCTTCCTGAACGCTTCCTGAAACACTCCAGCTGGCATGATAATTTGCGAGCTATACTCATTCAGCTGCTAAATTGTTTGTAAACTGTATTCCTTGTATTGATTGTATTCTGGTCTCCTAGATGAAACAGCTGTGGATGTATTTACAGTCCAAGAAAGCTGGACCAGTGATAGAAGCTTACAGTTTTAGTCATTGCTCATCGACTGACGTAAAGACCAAACCAATGGGGAGCATGTGCTTACTCTCTCTACAGTCTCTATCTCTGCGCACGTGTTTCCATTTAGCTTGGATGGATTAGAGGAGTCAGCATTCAAGGCTTCTGATAACTCAGGTCTGTTACATTCAGGGCATGTTAAGTTCTGTCCTGGTTTCAGCTGGGTTAGAGTTAATTTTCTTCCTAGTAGCTGGCATAGCGCTGTGTTCTGGATTTAGTATGAGAATAACATTGATAACGCACTGATGGTTTAGTTGTTGCTGAGCAGAGCTTACATCAGCCAAGGACTTTTCAGCTTCCCATGCTCTGCCAGGGGCACAAGGAGCTGGGAGGGGGCACAGCCAGGACAGCTGAGCCCAACTGGCCAAAGGGCTATTCCAGACCATAGGATGTCATGCTCAGTATATAACTGAGGGGAAGTCGGCTGGGGAGTAGGGATCACTGCTTGGGGACAGGCTGGGTGTTGGTCAGCGGGTGGTGAGCAATGGCATTGTGCATCACTTGTTTTGTGTATTCTTTATTACTATTATTATTATTATTATCCTCTGCTGTTTTATTAAAACATCTTTATCTCCACCCACAGGACTTACTTTTTTTTAAGATTCTCCCCCCTGTCCCACTGGGAGGGGGGGGGGAGGGCAGGGAGTGAGTGAGTGGCTGCGTGGTGTTCAGCTGCCTGCTGGGTTAAACCACAAGACGACCCAAAAATCCTAAGGACAGATTGGTAAAGACTTCAGAACATACAGCTAAATATTCTTAAAAGTGGTGAAATATAAAATAGTTTTACAAAATGAAGAATGAAATACAAAAACAAGGTTCGCAAGTTATCTAGTGATGAGTCTGTAATTAAAAAAAAAAACACCTGAAGTCTGCTTTTTGTTTTCAAGTGTCCTGAAATTCTGCTGCCTCAAGGAAGCCTTCCTACAGATCCTTGTGTAAATACACTAAGTTGCTTTTGAAACTTTAGTGACCACAGAGAAATTGTTCCTCGATTTGTATTTATTTAGAGAATTCCCTTTATTACAACAAACTCATAAATGTCTTGGGAATATTTTATTCCTGTGTTTGATTTAGAAAACAACCTCTAATGGATGGTGATTATCATAGAGTGTAACCAAAAGATGGCAGCAGTCCAATATTTTTTTTTCTACCAAGTAGACGAGAGGCTGAGCTTATTTGCTATTCTACTGAGCTCTACTGTGTTATTGGAAAGGAGGAATGCTATGGATGCTATTTGTTATTGGAAAGGAAGTGATTAAAATAATTTGAGAGGTAAAAAATACTTTGCATTTTTTTGTGTGAATGTAACAGCAAACTTAGTTTTATTAAATTGCTATTAATTGGACACTGCCTCTAGGATGCAGCAAGCAGAGAATAAACCACATTGAGAGGAGGCATTTGTTGGACCAAGTATAAGTGTGCTTGTTTAAACACTTTCATGCTGGGCAACTCCCAGATGGGACTTTGCCCTATAGTGACAAAAAGACCCAACCAGAGCCCCAAAAAAGAATTAGCTTCCCAAAACACGAGGAACTGGTGAGGGGACCAGAAGGACTGAAGCATGTTTCCTTATTCTTTAACAGTCAACCCATCATGATTTTTAGTGTGCAATCTTAATACCTGTGTGCTTCAACTTCCCTGGTGATATTCACAAGGGAAATTACTAGATTAATGAAATGATCTTCACAGGCTTTCCCAAAGCCCTGTGAGGTCAGGGAAAAGGTTCCCAGTGGCTTCATTTGTTTCCGAATCAGCTGCAGTCTGGTGGCATCCCCAAAGCACTTGAAATTGTGCAATGTACAAATATGCACCTTCTGCTGGGTTTTGGATTATCAGTGCAGTCAAGGAGTCCATAACTGAAGCTACCTATATTGGGGGGGGGGGGGTGGCGGAATTTAAGGAAATAACTGTTTATTAAGGCTTATAGTGCAGAAAAATTCCCCAAGAGCAAAACAAAAATAACCAAGCACTTGGAACAAAAAAGCATTGACCCCCATCCCCAAGCATTTTCAAGTTCAAACCCCTCAAGAACATAACATCTTCCAAACCATCAAAAATCCCTGAGGAAAAGGTTTCTCATAATCACAAATTTCCTTACAAGAGATTGCTCAACAACTCTTAAGCAAAGTTTCCATTCGGTGCAAAGCAAAACCCAAAGCTTTTGGTGTTCCAGCATGCATCCACTTGCTGCTGTAGCGGAGAGGCTGTTCTTAGTCTGCTTTACTCTCAGCTCCTTTGCAAGGTGAATATGAATTAGGAACGTAATTCTGGTAACTGATCTTCACAGCTGTGGCGGTGTCACCTTGTTAATGTTTTTCATATATTTCATCAGGACTAATGCCTGATATTCCACCAGTGTGGTACACCACTGCAGGAACACTTTGGGTGGCTGAAGGCTGTCCTGACCAGGGACCATTTATTCATTTATTTTAAATGATGAAAATCCCACTAGTGTTTTCTTCTGACTTGATATTTATTTTTGGTAGCTCAAGGTTCCAGGCTGAAGATAGACCTGGAGAATAAATAAAGGAAACAAGTACAACATGTGATTCATATACTTTTGGCTTCAGAACAGAAGCAGTTTGTCCAGAGGAAGCAGGGTGGGTAGGACTTGCTTTTTCCTACATAAGGTTTTAAGAGAGGAGGTACAGGAGAAAAGGGTCTCAAAGACTCCAATAGGTGAAACCCAATGGAAAATTTGCCTGCTTTTTTTACAACTGTCACCTTTTTTTTGTGCCTTTTGACCTACCTGGTATTGGATAATTCTAATTATACAACTTCGAATTGCTACTGAATTTTATTTCAGAAGGGGAAAAATGAATTTATTTGTACCAGCAAAAGAAGGTTTAACCTTCTGCAGAAATTCTAGTCCTTTCCTCCATCTCCCTGCTGTTATTTTTTAGGGAACTGCTATCTGCAGATGTGAGGGCATACCTTGTTTTATTCATAGGCCTGCAGCCTCACAGTCCTCCTCTCAATCAGTGCAGTGCAGTTAGCGTCAAGCCAAATTTACAAGCCAGGAGAGTTTGACATCAGCAGGAGTAGTCTCGGAAAGGAGCGTGCGATGTGACTCCAGAAGAGGCACACGAACTCCTCAAGGTCTTTATTAAATAAACAAAATGTTGATATTTGTGAGTTAAACATCTGCATTTCACTTTGAGCAAACTTGGAAAATGCATTTTCCCCTGTTTTTATTAAATTCAACAGTTTGACAAAACTTGGCTGTCAGAAGTACTTCTAAAAGGAGTGACCAGTAAAGAACGGTGTCTTTTATGGTATTGAAAAACCAGATGTACTAAGCTTTTTCTTTTCTTGGTGGCTCACACATGTATGTTTTGTGTGGATGGTGGTTCCATTACCAGTCTTACTAACTGTGTTTGCTTTTTGTCTATGTGGTCATTAATTTGTATGTTAAAATTCAAGGCTTTTCTTCTCAAGAAAAAGTTGTATAGGAAGAGGAAGAAAAAAGAGGATCAGTCTCGTAATACTTAAAGATTGTTTTACTTTATTTTTTCAGGAGTAGTTTCAACACGATCATCCAATTTTTTTTTCAAAAAAAAGCAAAAGCATGAAATTATTTAGAAATGTAAATATCCTCTGAAACACATTTGAGAAAACCTGGACTATCACATTAGTTTACCTTAAACACCAGAAAAATTAAAGATGTGTGTGATTTTTTTTTTTTTTAATAGCCTTGACTAACTGGTTTTTTGGTGAACAATTTACTTCTCAAAATGTACTATTTCAGACAATACAGGATGAAGAAAAACATGTCCCAGGAAACTATTATAATATTTCACAAAACCATTTGATATCTGAACTTGATTAACGCAGAGATTTGGATGCCATTCATGAAAGTGAAGTCTGCTGAACAGGGCTTGGTCTCACGAGGTCCTGGTCTACTGCTCTGGTCTACTCGTGGGATGAAGACCTAGAGTCAGATTTCTTCTTGGAGTGAACAGGGCAGTATTAATGCTCAAGTAACCCATATTTTGGATGATTTTCTGACAGAAGAAGGTGCAACTTGTCGTGGTGAACTATGTTCCTTTGTCACGTAATCAAGGAGCAAAATGCAGTGACTCAGAAGCTGAGAAGAGGAAACTGAAAGAAGCTCACAGGCAGGAGCTGCCAACAGTTCCCTGAGGCTGAAGATGTCACTCGTCACTGATTGAGGCAAGCGGTGTTGGCCACAGCTGGCTGCTTTCTTCTCCTAGAGAAGGATTCAGAGAATGCAGCCAGCACGTTCCTGCAAAAGCCAGCCCTGCTCCCTCGCGTACCCCAGCCTGGCACGGGAGCGGTCCTTGGACCATCTGTGACCAAGAGCAACAGGATCAACAGGATCAACACCTTTGGTACACAGGGGCAGGCACATAAAGTGGCTTTTTTTTTCCTGGTTGCTTTCTGACTCTGGCTTGCTGGCATTATTAAGTATGTCTGATTTGTTTCTGCTTGAATGAAATGTTTTGTTTAATCTCAAATGATCTGTCTTAATTGGCTGAGTTTGTGGAAACATTTCAAGTTTGGGATGGATCCAAAACAATAACCACTAACTTGTTGGTTTTTTTTTTTTGGTTGGCTACCGAACCAAATATTCAATTATTTACATGGTTTCTGTTTTAACATCAGCTGCAAAGGAACTTGGTAGGATTATGCCTTTGAATACGAAAACCAGCATGAATTGTGAAGCTATGGACCAAAATCAAAGCAAGCTCAGAGAAGCAACCGGGATAGAGAGTGTAGTTTGTTGTTTTAAATGTATTTATTTCTTTTTGATACACTTGAATTCAACCTGAATTCATATCAGAGTCTATTAAAAGGTAATATTATTTGGGATTTGGGGTTTCCTTTGATTATGTATAGAAACAGAGATAGAAGGTCAATTCTGAATATTGAACCTAGTCTGGTTTCGGGTGGTGCATGCATTCTGGTTCAGCATAGTGTTCACTTGTCATTAAATAATGTGAACAGCAGTTTTAGATCAGAACACTATAACAGGTTTTAAACTTGTTAAAAGTCAGCAGTTTTTTGGGCCAGGGCTTCATATTTTAAGTCGGCATCAGAGTTACAACTTCCAGCCAGTGTGAGCTTCAGTGTCTTCCACTGGGGTTTCCAGATCAGGTACACTTCTAGTGAAGGTAAAATATAATGTGGAGAAGGAGACAGGGTGAAAGGCTGAATTTTTCATGCTTGTCTTACAATAATGTAATAGAGAATAGGCATGGAAATAGCGCTGCTAGAAACTATCCAGCACAAATATGATTTAGGGAGATGAATGAGAGCTTTGGCTGTATCTTGTTGCAGAAAGGAGTCAGACGTGTGATGGAAAACCCACATCGCCTCTCCTGCAGAGCCCAGCAGAGGCTATGGTTTCTTCTGCCCCTTATGGTGCATTTATTTCTGAAGTGGTTGAGTCTCAGATGGAAAATAGGAATTAAACCCCCCCCATTCTTCTTTGTCCAAGCACAAATTAAATAACTGCAATTTGCTTTATCTGCTGTGGCATTGGAAAGATGGAAATAGCTTGCTTAGGTGCTGGTTATGGATGCACTCGCCCCTCCTTCTTTCTCCTCCTCTTCAAGTCCTCCACTATGTCAAGCTGTCACTTGATATGTTGGCAACCGAATTAAGTGCACACAAATACTGTTATTTTACATTGTAGTCCCAGGAATAAAGTTAAATCTATTACCTGGTAAATTCAGCTTGGATTAAGTGGAACATACCTGCCAAGGCTAGCTCATACGCAGAATGTGATAAAGAATATGAAGTAAAGTTAGAAGGTGATGTTTTGGGTGGGCTAGATATGTCATTAAGGTCAGTCCAGGGGTCATTTTGGATAAATGATCAATATTATTATAAATTTTACTTTTCTTTTTTTTTTTAGTATACAGGAATTACAGCCAGAAGTCATAACTGGATGCTGCATATCTTTGAAAAGGCTACATTGAAAAATTTAACAGTCCTAATTACACTTCTGAAGCACTGTAAGATATACTATAGACTCCCTGTCAGACCCACTTATGTCTGTCTCCATGTCCAGAGTATCAGATCACATTCAGGTTTTCTCAACAGCAGGGAGGGCCTGGAATGTAATTGAAAGGAAGCAAAACCTGATGCACGAGTTCTGTGGAAAACAGTGAGTGCGTCAGTAGCCACGCTTTCTGGGAAACCTTTCATAAAAAAAAGGAGAAATTAGTCAGCTAAGAAAATCTTATACTGTAGAGAAACAAAATTTCTCTAAAGGAGTGGGTCTTTGTGGTGCTGTTTTGCTGATCACACTGAAATGTCTGAAGGTGCTGCTAGTGGCCGGTATTTGCTCCCCGTGCTGGACCGTGTCCTAGCGCCCTGCGCTGGCTGTGCTGATGGCTTTGCTGATCTGGGTATAGGGCTGAACTCTTTTGCAAGAGTTGGTTTCACAGCATTAACTCCAGCTTTGTGTATGTTTCTTGGTCTGTAAGATATGAGGTCCTGAGACAGCATTATTCACTTTCCACCTGCCTTCCCATTCCCATACTTTTGCTACACAGAAGTGCTGCAAAGATTATACTGGAGGCATGGGGAGAAGAAACTGCAACTCCTTTTTCTCTGAAACTGCAATTAATTTTTTCTGAAACTGCCTGTAAACTAATCCCCACTTAAGCTTTATACAGCAAGCTATTTCTTACAGAGAAAAGTTTGTCTTAAGAGCTTGAGTTGATAATTTTTCTCCAAGGTTTTCTGTTAACCTCTCCTGTGAAAACAGTTTTATTAAAAAAAAAAATAAAGAAAGAAAGAAAGGCTAGCTCACCAAGTGCCACATGCCTCACTCTGCATATACTATATAGATTATTTTCCTTAATTCTTGGTAGATGAGATATCACTATGTAGGGAGAAGCAAAGAAAAGAAATGGTTTGGAAAAAGTTGTGTCAGTTATTTGTGAAGTTGTGGAGTTTTCCCCCTCCTGTCAATAGTTAAATTGATTTTATAAAGGTAATGCCTTCAGCAGTTGGGATATGAGTGCAACATAATGCCCTCCATTTGATTATTGTACGCTGCTTTTCAGCTGCCAGTAATCTTCACCAGTATTAGTTATACCAAACACCTTTATTGCTATTTTTACAAAAGACAGCAAGGATTGCACTGAGCTCCCTTCCCTGCAGGTGATCCAATCAGGATTAAAATACGCTGGTAGGGCAATGTGGTGATACCAACTCATCACATTTTACTTGGTTATGATTTACTCAGTCCTGATTCCCAAACCTTCTACCCTCAAAGTAAATTACATTATTAGTTTATGATTTTTTTTTCCTACAGTCATGCTGCTGTAACTCAATGAAGTCTGTCAGTCCCTGCTTTATTTCTTATTTTCATTGGTAAATAGAAGTGAAATCATGACTAGGAGGCCAAACATATTGTAGTGGGAATAAATATGTGGGATTTTTTTTTCAATATACTTGCAGCATCTTTTCTTTAAGTGCTCCAATATTATTTTTCACAAAAAGCCAAGAGAATAATTTGACTATTCTATCATAACTTTTCCATCTTGTCAGTGGATTTTATTCTTAGTGCATAGAACACAAAACAGAATAAATTTCTAGCTTCATACTTTGTCTAATTACCTGTTGTGTGAAACAGGTTAGATCTTCATGGGGAAACAATATAAATAATTGCCTAATACTTTAAATTGATTTTGGATAGTTTCCTCTAAAACATTGCCTCCTGCAGCAAACTTTTAATCCTCTACTAAAGTAGAAACTGAGTATAAATGTTGCTTTGAGTAGCATAAAGTGGAACCAAACATAAGCCTCCTGCCTACTACCGGGAGCTGTGCAAAGTATGCACAGCGGGATTGCAGTCAGAAAATTGAGAGATTAAGAATAGAATTGATGTCTTTTCACAGAGGGAATAATCAGAGACTTTTTTGTGTGTTTAATCACTCCAGATAAGGCAGCTGAAGCTCCTTATTTTTCATATTGATTCGATGAGACATCTTGATTTAGGATCTTTAGGGTTATATTTTTGGATGGCATTGCATGCTGAATTGCATTTATCAAAAAAGGGTGAGTGATGATGTCCAATAGATTAGTACCTACGACTCCAAGATGGAAATACAGAATTATTACATGTGCAGCTCTTATGGAAAATGTAACATAAAAACTCAATATGCCCTTACATACAACGCAGGCAAATGAGAACAGTAATACTGCAACAGACTCTTGGTAAGCTCTGTTTGTTTATAGTCACACCTCTAAATGTAACTGCTGAAACTCCGGCAGGCATTATCCTTAAGCTTTTCCTGGATTTTTCACATCGAGAATATATTGTAAAAATAATGTTATCATCCTGAGACAAAGAGTTGGAATATAACAGTCTGATAGGATTGTTAGAAATATTAACCATTGGTCTGAGTCACCACTTTCCGCTGCAATTCTGAACTGCATTGGCAGTAATCGTATGTACAGGCTTTGGTACATACTTGGCTAGCAGATCTGACAGATACGATGACTTTGAAGCTGGGATTAGGAATGTAAAAAACACCCCAGAACCTAGTCATACATGGACATGGATCAAAGTCCAGAACAGAACAAAATACGTGTCTCTTGAGCCTTTCCATTTGTTTTTTGCAAAATAGGTATTGGAGAATCTGTGGTTTATTTCCCTAGTAACCTCAGGATGAAAGTAGACGGGTTTATAAAGAACAGCCTTACATTTGGTTACAATGTGAATATATTTTTTTTAAAATCAACAGTCTGGCTTTTGATATTTTGAATTATCCAAGCTCCTTTGATTTCTCTCAAAGGATACTTTTGAAAGTGCTAATTGCACCAGGTATCTTTCCATCTTCTCTCGGTGTTGACACTTTATATGTATTCTTTTTATGTTATATTATAAAACATCCCATATTTATTAATAGCATATATATAGTTAGTAGTGTTTAAAACAAATTGCTCTAAAGTGCAAAAGTTACATGGTTTACATTTTGTCATGGTACACTGTGAGCTGCAGATCTCTAAGTACTCTGTCCAGGGTTGTCTCTGAAAGAACATCCCGGTCCTAGCACCCAGGCTGAAATGTGCGTTAGCCTAGGTAGAATTTGTGGTTTAATTTTGTCTTGTATATCTTGTAGTTCCCAGAAACTTATGAAGAACAACAGAGGGAATCATTTGCCTTGATTAGACTATAAAATGACCTGGTTTTGTACCTGAAAACAGGTGCCAATGATGGGCGCTGGTTCAGGGATGAAAGAAGACACCTGCAACAGGCGGGGATAAGGCAGCTGAGGATGTATAGAGAATAGAGGAAAGACAGGAAAAGATTACTGGGGTGAGAAAAGGACAGGAAAAGCATTTGCTAAATGGTTAAAGGTCTGTTCTTACAAGAAAACTGCAGATAGAGATGAGGTGGCAGCGTGAGCAAATCCACAATCTGAATAAGAACGGCTCAACTGGGCTGACAGGCATTGAGCTCTTTTCAGCTGTGTCTCATTTTCCTTCATCTGTTAACCAGAATATAGGTATTATTTCATTTTATACGTGGGGATCAGAGGCAGGGAGAGATTTATTTAAGGTCATCCAGGAAGTCTACAGCAGAACAGGGAACTAAACCAGGAATTTCTGAGTTCCAGACCAGTACACGCGAACCGTGGGACAGCTCATTTCCTCTCTGTGGGAGTTTCTGCTGCCAAATTGCATTAGATGAGAACAAGTCCCGCTTGTTTATGTTTCTTTAAAACAAACCTTCATTAGGACTGGATTCAATAGATCACAAATACATTATCAAGATTACTGTGAAATGTTTAACAAATGTCTAAATCCGAATGATAGGATTGGCTGGTGATGTAAATGAAAATGAGATCACAAGGTTCAGGAAAAAAGGAATTAAGAGTTATCTGAGGAGAAAAGTGAGGTTATTTTCTGATGCAAGGAAAAAGAATTGAAAAAAAACGCTGGGAAGTTTTTCTGAATTGGGAAAAACTTGTTTGTGTGATTGAATATGCCAGAATAATTTAAAAGTTCATTTATTATGAAATAAGGTCTGCTTGTTTGAATACTGTGTCTCAACAAATCCCCTGAGGCTGTTTACATAAAGGAAAACACTCTGCCAATGTTAAAAATTTTACTCACTTCCCTCATTTCCCAGTTCTTTCTTAAGAAAAAAAAAAAAGAAAAAGGAAAAGAAAAAATCCTTTTGTGCAATGCTCTTAAACTTACGGAGCTCATACTGTTGCAAGAGCCAACTGTCGCCTAGCTGCTGTCCTCCACAAAGGATGTTGCTCAAGCCATTAATGGAAAAAAAATGTGCTTTAAAAACAAAGAAAAGAAAACTGTTTATGCTGAGCATTATGGATCTTTCCTAGATTATAGCTATCACTTAACACCTTGAATAGACGGTAGCGATGCTCTTCATTTTTAGGGAGACAGTGCGTTCCACACCGCAGCTCCAGGACAAACAGCTCCGTGTTTATGTGTCCATTACTATTCCTGGACAGAAGTCAGGTTATGGTTTCGGTATGGTAACTGTACAGGCACACCCAATCTGTCTTCTGTCTTCTGTTTTTCCTAGGCGCTTATATACTCCAGTTATCATCATATCCCTTTCAAAATGTTTTCTGTCTTTTTCGTCATTTTTTGATTAAAGTTTTTACAATGCACTAGATTTAGGTCTCCATATTGCCAGTATTGTTCCTTCCATGGCTCTTGCTCTAATGACAGCCATGCAGTCTGGTCTGTATTTCGACTGTGAGCCATTAAGTTCCTTGGCTGAGTGCATCCTGGTTCTGCTGAAGTCGATGGGGGTTCTGTCTTTGACTGCCATGAGGTTTGCCTTCCAGCCTGTGCCTCTTATGAGTGTCAGAAAGCTCCCAGTGACAGCAGCTAAAGCCTGGGGATTTGACTAAATATGCCTGCAAAGCTGGCATCGCAGTTGGCTCCGCTTACGTGATGAGACAGGTGAGTATGTCTTGTGAATGGCCAGTGGTAGTCACATATACATGTCTCCAAACATGGGATTTGTTCATAAACTGACAACAATGTTATAAATTGACTCTTAATTTAAACATTTTACGAATTTTCTTGTCCATTTTTTTTTTTTGTGTTATTTAGGACTAATATTCAGCAGCCAAAATTGAAGTATAGACAACTGGGTGAAAATATTTCATCTGGGCCTTTTCTGCTATCCCATAGTCATGAAAGCATGTGTCTTTTTAAAAGTAAATGTCTGGGTTTCTCTTGCTGCCCAAAAAATCATTAAATGTTTGTTTAACGGCTATCAGAAAAATACAGATATAAAACTTCTTTTACACCTTCCTTTCTACCCAGCACTGGAAACCTACTTTGCCATAAAAAGTCTATAGCAGGAAGGGGAGATACAGTGTTTGTAAGCATCTTTAGGGCTTACATTCCCTTTCCTTTCACAGCACTGACTATACTGACTGTGCTGTTTGGTTACTGCCTTTATGTTCCTCTTGCCAAAATATTTCTGTATGCTTCCTGGTCTCTGTTACTCTTCAATTAAATACCACCCACTTCACTTCCCTCCTATCCTATTAGTGCATCCTCTTGTTCTCTTAACTCCCTCTTCTGTTTCATTTGGCAATTATTTCCTTTTCTTTACCAGGCTTTTGGCTCCGTACACATTTTTTTTGGTGTGTGTATTTTTCAACAGGACATATCACAGGGGGACAGTATCCTAAAGCTGTTCTCACAGATCTCTTGGGGAAGGCAGGATGATGTATTGGGCCAAGGAATACAGGGTTTTGTCTTTGGCAGGTAGGTGGTGATTATTCTAGGCCAGCTAGAATAGCTGTTTTCTTATCTACAGTTTTGGTACTTGCACAATTTCTCTCTCTCAGCCCTTTAACAAAGAATAAGAATTCTGGACAGTCACCATCAATCTCCAAGGCTAGAATAGTCTCCAACACCAGAACATTATTTCTCAATTTTATCCACCATCTTGTTTTATATCAATCTTCCCAATAATTTACAGCACTGCTGTGTCTGTCAAGATGAGTCTTCTGTGTTTAAAGGTGATAATTCTAATATCTGAGTGGAAATGGTGCCCCTTTGTCAGTGGAAAAAAAAAAATAAACTCCAAAACTAAGTCCAGCCTCAATCCTTTTTCTTATATCAGATCTTTCTCTATATTGTTAAGGGCAAAACTGGTTCTCATTGCAAAGATTAATTATCAACCAAGATGCTGATATTGTAATGCACAGTCTGTTTTCAGTTGTGGTGGGGAACCTCTGCTCATAGAAGGGTTCTGCTCTACAGCAGGAAAACCTGTAAAGCAACACTGGCTGCAAACAGGTTGGGCTGGAATTGGAAAGCTGCAATTTTTGTTGGATAGCAAAGTATTTTCCCACCAGTAATCTCCCTTGTTCTCTTTAGCTCAGTGGGTTCCCATACAATGTATTGTAATCTGGCTTCTCAGAATTGGGAGGTGAATGCGGGCGCATATTGCAAACTCTGTTTTGATAAATAGATATGATTGAGCTCCCTAGAATGGGGCTGGTAAAATAATTGCTACATTTCAAGCGTTTAAATGCTTCACTGCTTTATTGCTACCAGTTATGATGAAAGTGAGGTCCTTGGGCTACTTTAACACTCTTGAAAATGAGCTTTCATTTTTTCTGGCAAGACTGGCTTGGGGATTTTGTGTCTTTTCCTTGGTGCTGTGATGCTGATGGAGAAATGGAGATTCTGCTTGGGTATAATAAAAGTTAGGTGAAGGTCATGGCTAATCTTTCAGAATCTCCTGGTTTCAGGTAGATAGCAAATAATCAGTTTGGAGTATCTCCTCCTGGAAGAACCGGGTTAATACATGAGGAATCTAGCAATGATTGCCAAAGAAACTCACAAGAAATCTGCTCCACAAGACAGGCAGTTTGAAGGTGATGTTTCAGTAGTTGTGTATTCTTTTGGACTTTAAAGAATCTTCATGGAAAAGAGGCTCCACTGAGGCTGCTATTAAAGATTTTATTCTCTCCTCCCCTGTTTTTAAGGAACAACTTCTGATCAGAAATAATTTCATAGAAGATAAACTTCTCATCAGCTCTTAGCAGAATTCGATTACCACTTACAAAGACAGAAAAGTTAATGGTAGAATGAACAAAATTATAAGAAATGCTACAGTAGCTCTTACACTATGCCATATCTCTATTGTTGAAGAAACTATATAGGTTTCATAAAAAAGAACATATTCAGATTTGGAGGGTGATCAATAAGAGACACCCATTATTTTAAAGCAATAATTTAATTTCCATAAAATTCAACCAGCCATTCTAGATCCAGTGGTGACACTGATTACTTTAGTAGGCAGGCGATGAGAACTATTTGATATCCATTGCAATAATCATTGAGGTGGAACCAGGGATCCTTTCATGCCTCGACATTTGATTGTTACTACCATAAAGGGGAGAAAATTTTAAAGAAAACAAGTTGGGTAAAGACAGATACTGTGCCTACCACTAGACTGTAACAAAGAAATAACCAAAATAAAGAAATTTGGTAAATGGGAAGTACAGTATTTATTCAGAGCCTGTCTCAATGAATGTGTCTGAAGTTATCACAAGGAGGCAATCTGGAGAATTAAACACGGAAAAAATGGCTGAGTCAGATGATCCATGGAAAGTGTTTGCACTCTGTTAGTCCTCAGCCAAGGCAGAGCATTGGACATAACTTCTTTCCCCGCAGAAGGGACAGACCCAGACAACTGTTTTTGATCCACAGGACCTACAGTGCCTTTGGTAGAAGGTTCGGCAGCAGCACATAAGCACCATCTATGATGGTTTATTGATGAAGAGTGCTGAGCCCAGTTTTGAAGAAGCCCAAAGGCAAGCACTGAACATCTTTAACTTCTCTATTTGCAGAAACCATCTCTTTCATAGGTCTGGGATAAATTTATGCTTTGACTATGCTTGGTTAAAACTGTGAGACTGAACACAGCAGAGTCATTTCTGCATTTAGGATTTTGTGAAGGGGACCTAAATCTGTCCCATACTTGGGAAAATCAAACACTTACAATGCAGTGGTGCAGGAATGTCATGCGGCAGCCCTTCAGTTTTTTAAAAAAATATAATTTTGGCTGTTTTCACAAGTTATGATGAATTGGTTGAGACAGCAAAACCTTCAACCTGCCAAGTTGTGAACCCTCCCTAAAGGTTAATTTTATGATCAATACAGAACTCCAAAGATCATGCACTTTATGACATTTAATCAAAATTTAGGGAAGTAGGATGAGATGCAGACTACTGCTGCTCAAATCTGTTGGGATGACTCTCTTTCAAATTCACTAATGACACTCTGTTGATTCACAACATACTGAATGTGATTCAAATGTTTAGGTTCCTTGCAGTCCATGGATTAGGTTTTGTGTGAACTACGAGAAAACAAGGAACATGAAATATAAATGTCAGCTGTAACAGTGGCTGGTTGCAGCAAAATTAAGATCGTGTTAGAATTTTAATCCCTTCCTTCCTGAGTGAATTACTCCGTCAAATTCAGGCCCGCTGGAAAAAAAAAAAAGACAGAAATTAAATTTCTGATGCAGATATGCTCCTGTCAACACTATACACATGGGACAAATATGTAGCAGCATGAATCTGAGATTGAGTTAACCATATTTCAGCATAATTGTAAATAGTATGAGCTGATTTAGGTGTAATATTTCATGAGGCATTGCCATTTACAGTTTACTAAAGCAGATATTATGTTTTCTTCCCCCTATTTTTTAGATCAATTTTCTAAACAGGGGAAGGTTTTTGGTGTATTGCTTGGCATAAGTGATTTTTAATTTTTTTTTTTCTTCTGATCTTCAAGCCTGAGCTGCCTTACAAAATGAGAACCAAATTGTTTCTTAGTATTATAATTGTCCCCAGACTTGGTAGCCTGCCCTCCCACTTTGTCTAATTAGGTCACCAGAAGAACCTGAACAACGACAGAAGTGGTATTTAAGAGTGTGTTACTTTAAGATCTATAGGAACAAGGGTAGGTCTGGTTTATAGCTGAACGTGACACAGATGATCTATACACTGAGCCTGCATGGAATCCTGCTTTGCTGCAGGCAGTCAAACAGCAATGTGTGGTTAATTAATTAATAAATGAGAGTCAGAATTCGTTTTGGAGCTGGTAGTATTGAATTAGCGCTGTTCGAAATACTGGGTGAAACCTACCCGGTGTTGGGAGACGCGTTGGTTGAGACTGGGTGTAAGCCAAGGGAAGGGTCATTTGAACGGCACAGCTGGGACACTGGCCTTGGGGAAACCCTGGTCCTAAATCTAGTCAAAAAATTATACGCTGCAATCCTGTAGTTTATCAGGGCACTTCAATATTGCCACCTCATTGTGGTTATGCAGGAAACCGTGAAAAACTGTGATGAAGTATTTACTTTGCTGCAGAATCATTTTCGTTAGCCAAAATCCATTAGCTTGGAGTAGGATTTTCTGGAGGATAGCTGATTAAGTTATTAAACCTTGCACAGAAGTATTCCAAGCAATTGTTTTCTTCAAAAATAAAGCAGAATGGAACATTTTAATGTGAAATTAGGGGCAGGTAGATTATTTTTATATAACCCATAAGCTGAGGGGTTTTTTTTTCCCTCTTTTAAATTCACTGCTTCACTGCTTAATCTAAATTATCTGGTGTTATAAAGCTGTTGTTGATGTCCTGTATTGTTAAACCGAATTATTTCTGTAGGCCTCTTTTTTATTGTCTGTATTCACACCTGAAATGTAGTAGCGTGGCTGAATTCCTTGCTAGTGTTTTGATGAAGCAAGTTTTAACTACAGTTTGTCTCTTTTACCTTCTGCACCAGCAAGACACCTGAGTGCACTTTGTCCCCAGAAACATCCTGTCCAAATGTATCACGGTTCTCCCCTATTTAAGTGAGGGCTGAATTGTGCAACAGTAAATAACTTCATTGCCCAGTTAGCAAAACCTAAGGCGATGATGATGCTGCTGCATGGTTATATTCCACGTTCCAAGCTGCAACTCATTTTCCCTCTGGATCAGAAAGCTGCTAATTCTAAGGAAACTGATTATTTAACAGATGTTAATACTTTTAATATTTCTCCTGTTTTTTTCCTATTAGCATGTTTAAGACTGCTGTGGTTAACCTGAAATCCCGAGTCAGCGGTGTGGCAACGCAACAGTTGGTGACCAAGAGGGTTGTGCCATGCACAAAAAAAGCTTGGTGCTACTTGGTCAGTGCAGATGCTGTGTCTGGTTGTGGGCACTGTTTATAGAAAGTACAGAATAATTTGCTGTTTGCTCAAGATGATGAAGCAATAGCATGACCATTATGGTTTGGGTCATTAGTTTTTTCTTAAGTTTAACTTTTTTTTCTACCTGAGTTTTTAAAAAGAACATTGTCCCATAACCTGTTACTGCTAGGATTTGTTGTTGTTGTTTTGCGTTTGGTTTGTGTGTGTGTTTTTTTTTTTTTTTTAATGTTAGCTCAGTTAGAAAACCTTTTCTCTCTTTTTGGATAGTTTATATATTCCCCAAAAAGGTAACATACATCTTACGGAGATATTAACAGCTCATGGATGTTGATGCGTTCCATCCACTGGTAACTCTGAATATAGCTGAATTTCTACATAGCTAATTAGGGCCTCAGCAATGTATCTCCAGTTCATTATTCTGTTATCAAAATACCTCAGCAAATATAAGGACAGAGAACTTAAGCAAAACTTTAAATATTACTTGCTGTACACAGCTGATGAAAAATATCAGATTACACTGAATTTTGTCAACGACTAGATTCTGGCAAAGAAAGGGTACTGTGCTCAGTATGCTTACAAATCTCTGAGTCACTTTGACCTATTCTTTTTTAATACTCTATATTGTTTATGATATGTGCTCCTCCATCTGTGACATTTACTGTGGTTGCTGGAGTTGCTGTTGCGGTTGCATTCATATTACGAAAAAAATATTTTCAAAAAGTGAAATATGGAAGCATGAGCTTTGAAATCAGTAACTTTTCCTGGCTTTCTGACTCTGAAGGTGTCATGAAAGAGACAGGGATTTCATGCAGCCACAAGTTCTTAATTTTTATTTTTTTCATTCAGTTATGGAATTTTTAAAAGTAATTATTGAACATTGATCTGTATAAAGTATGACGTTATCATGGGATGTACAGTCCCAGATTAACTCGGGACTTGATAGTGCAGCAAAAATAAAAAACATAATTTCATTCATTCTCAACAATCAATACATCTGAAAATTGTAGCTGCTGAGGAAAAATATTGCACATAGTATACTTAATAAACAGTAAATAGCCAATTTTAAATTAATACTCTCCTAGAAAAAAATACAAGTTCTGTAATCACTCTGAAAGTGTAGTATCATTATTGGTGATTTCTATGTTCCCAATTGAGCTCTATGTTTGTGCATACTGTACTTTACATTTAGGATGTAGCTGTTACTATTTAAGTTGTAAATCTTTAAAAAACTGATAGTGTTTATTACTAGAAAGTGTGAAACATTAAGTAAAAATCTTTTCTTCTTTCAAGGATTGAAATTTCTTTTCTTGTCTTTCATAGCTTTCTAGTACCCAAAAAACCCAGTGCCTTGTGTTATCACCATGAGCCACACTGACTTTTGATAAATTTTACCTTTCCATTCTCATATGAAAAAAAAAATCTACTCATGTAAATCTTGCCTGCAATGACTCAGTGTCTTTTTTCTGGCCTTTAAAATGAAAATAATCTTATAATGGCAAAACAAAGCAAAAAGAAAAAAAACCCCAACACCTTCAAATGTGAAAATTATTTAAAAAAATAAATTTTAAAAGCACTGAATAATATTTGTGTGGTTGAACCAGGCTGTCAGGTGGCCAACTTTCCTATTCAGGGTTGCACCAGAGCCCTTACCAGAACACTTCACAACCACCCACCTCTCACCGTTAGTGCATTCTGAGATTTTTCATTGCCCATTCTAGTCCAGTTAGCACTAGTTTTGTCTCCTTGGGCTTCACCCTAAACAGTTCCTTTTACTTTTTTTTGGCTTTGATATTTATGCTCATGTAGAAGTTAATCACATCTCCTGCTTAATTTCTGCTTAGCCAAGCTGGCTAAACAGTATTGATTTATTTACAGTATTTACTTAAAACCATATTTGTCATCTCAACCCCTTAATCCTTCCACTTATTTAATTAATTTAAAACTTTTGGTCATCTGTGGTAGCAAGGTAGAGCAATCTAAATTTTTCTAGCCGTAAGGAAACAGTAACATATTTTCCTAGATCATTCCTCTGCCAGTCAGCTTTTATCAGGCATCATGGAAGATCTTCAGAGGACCTCAGAAGAGAGTGGGTAATTAGCAATGAAAGCTAAGGAAAAAATAGTAGGAAAATTCACTGGCAGTTTTTACTTCTTAAGTACAGCTCAAGTGCACTAGGACCTGAAGTGACCAGAGCTTCATGTTGCCTTTCATCCCAAGGACGAAGCAATTCTCAGAAGGAAATACATTTGACCTCATACTGGCCAATTACTTAATGTTAAAAATAAAAGTAGAAGAATCAAAGCTGTTACTCAGGATAAGATGAACTGTCCTCTTGTAAGTGCCCTCTTATAAATGTCCTGATATTTGATTAGTTAGTCAAATTTCAACAGAAATGGTACTTCTCCAGCAGCCTGACAGACTCATTCCTGTTTAGTGCTTTTCTAACCCAAATCAGGCTACTCAAAGGCTGTCTTGTTTTCACTGCAGTGCTACATAGCGCTAGCATTATGGATTAATTTTGTACCTTTTTTTGCTATTTCCTTAATTTTTCACCTGTTTTACTTCTTCTAAGTAAACAGCTCTGTGCCTACTCGAGTTTCCCAAGCTAGAAAGCAGAAGTCTGATACATAATTTCTGGGTTTGCTATTAACTAGTTTATGACCTGAGGCAATCAGAATGTTAAAGTGCTACTACATTGTTTTGTTACTAATTAAAGATTTAGAAAAAAAAAATCCTTATCATGTTTTTACAACCTGTAGCATTACTAATGGACTCACAAACTGCTGAAGAAAGCCCGGAGTTTTTAATTCTTTAAACATCAGTGGACTCACTCTTTCTGTGCTTGCACTCACTTATACATGTGATCTCACATCTATATACAAATGCGTGCGGCAGGCCTGTAAGAACCTTTATGACACTTCTGGACATGCTTTTGTTTTGCATATGGAAAGCTGAACTTTCTCATCAAGCACCAGTACCTGGAGAGTGTGGTTGCAAAGCTGTAATTCACAGATGTTTTGTCTCTGCCGCTGTATCTTTAGACGCACATGGGGCCATCTGATTACTGAAACCTTGCATCTGGGATTTGCTTGGTCAACTTTGATTTGTTTGTTACCAAACTTCAACTCTTCCTTTGTCCTGGAAGTCCAACCCTCTCCCCTTCAGAAAACAAAGCCAAAGCAAATCAGCATGTTGGCATGTACTAGGTGTGAATTCCTCTTTGCTCGCTTCCTTCACAACATGCTCTCAAGGCTTTGATGGTCTAATTCCTCCCCAAACACCTTCTTGTTCCTCCCTCTTCTCTCCAGTGACACTCCACTAATGCTATTACTGGAAATATCACTGTCTTTCATTAGCCCGCTGTTTATCAAATCCTAATGTTTATCAAGAACAACTGGTTTATTGAGATTTTGGAGGTAAATTGTCTGCTTGGCATAAGGCTTTATCTATACAGATTGTATTAATTTAGTAAGAGCTGGTTACATGGCTGCCTGTCACACTGAAAATGAAAATTCTTCTAATTACAGATATAAACTTGTTTACCACTTTTCTTTAGCAGAGATATTACTTGATGTAAGCCAAGACTGTGAGAACTACTTATAAAAAAATTAGATCATTCTTAATTGAATATCTCCACAGAGAGACATCTCCACCTCATAAATGAGTGCTTTTTCTTTTCATTAAGATGAATTTATTTCTTCATGAAAAATTATCTTCTGCCAGGAAATCCAAACACTTTCGCTTAGTTGGAAGCCTTGAGGCTGAGCTCCTGCTTATGGTTGTGGTTTGTTGTTGAGTCTAAAGTTTAAAGATCACACTTTGCTTTAAGATACTAGCGATTCTAGGGAAAAAAATACCTTGTAAAAACATGAGGCTTTTTCTAAAATTAATTTGCTTGCTTAAGCTGTTGCCTTATTCTAATTTCATTTAGGTTATGTTGGTGTATAGTAAACAAAATTTATTTCTCCTCACTTTTAGATGATAAGATATAGAAATAACTTTTTACCCTTTATCTGCAGCAAATATGTCTTTCTGCATCTCTGTTGATCTCTAGCTATGGTGGCATGGCTCAGGGAGAGAACTGTATCTCTGAAATGTAATAGTTGGCTGTTTGAGGGCTGCTTTTTCTGCTAATCAGCTCACATTTATATTGCTTGTAACCCAAAGCCCCCGATGTTAATTGAAATCTTCCTATTGCTTTTTAAAGTACTTTGGATTTGTATTTTATGCTAGTCCTAAAAATAACACTGAAGTATTTCTACTTCAAAATATGAAAAATTACAAGAGGAGAATCAGAGGAAAAAATCCCAGAAAATTAAAATGAACCTGCCTACTTGCTAGTATGTATTAGCGTGGAGTGGAGTGGAGTGGAATGGAATGGAATGGAATGGAATGGAATGGAATGGAATGGACCTACAATGACCTACAGTGATCAGCTAGTCCAATTGCCTGACCAGCTCAGGGTTGACCAAGTTAAAGCATGGTATTAAGAGCGTTGTCCAAATGCCTCTTGAACATGGACAGGCTTGGGGTACTGACCACCCCTCTAGGAAGCCTGTTGAGTGTTTGACCACCCTCTTGGTAAAGAAATGCTTCCTATTCTTTTTGGGGGAAATTTTATTGACCGTTAGAAGCCCCTTTGAAAGATTGTTGTCATTTGTAGTGAAATGCATTCTTCACTGTCACAACAGAGCAAAAGGGTTCTGAATATGCCACTGCATGGTTAAACAACAGCACCCTGGCTTTACTGAATTTATTTTATAATTGAAGGGATTATGTTAACAACTTTGATAAAAATCCACAAAAATACTACTGCATAGTTCAATGAAAAATGTCTTGGTGAGAACTTACATCAGTTAAAAAGTCATATTTTTGGGTTGTTAACATTATTTTCTTAAGGAAAGTAAAGTTGTCAAAGTCTCTGACTAAAGCATGCGGAAACTGCAGAATTTTGCCAAGTAGGTGCTGCCAAAAAGCTCAATGTTGTGCACCATAATTACCCAGATGGGTAATAATTACTTTGATAGAACCTTTTTTCCCCATTATTTAAATAGAAATAATTCCTCCACCATTCCAAATATTTATTACATTTGAATTTTGGAAGAAAGATGATAAAATAATTTAGCTCATGGTATAAAAATGTAAATGTTACAATGCTGATTGCTTCCAAATTAATCTCTTCCATCATTTTCACTGACATTTATGGGAATTTTCTAGCTATGACCACAATTTTATTTTATCTATCTGGAAAGTGACTTTACAACTGGATGACCACTTTCAGAAATGCTTGTTTCATACAGATTTATTTTTAGCCATTATATTACCCCCCAGAAAATTATAAAAGAAGACCATATTTAATTCGCAATGTTATATTTGCAACTGCCAGATTTCCGTTACATCCCAGAAACGAAAATCTATTCATTAGTGGATTCATGATTACAAGCATCTTTAATTCTCTTCCACAGTTGATGTATTAAATGGAATTTCTGTCGAAAGTTCGACTTAATGTGGAAGAAATGGTAACATATTTGTAGAGCATAAATTCAAAGGTAAAGCCTTTGAATATAGGATACAGGACTCAAGGATGTCAACAGATGTAAAAGTTGGAAAATCTTCATAGTCTGTGAAATGTATGATTAGAAAGTTCTTATGATAAGTGATGAAACTATTAACCCACAGAACTCCATCAGTTTTTCCCCCTTCACCTCTGCAAATGCAAAAGATTCTACATTAAAAGAGATGCCTTTGTTTTTGTTCTTAAATCCAGCTGTGTTCTGTTTCTGGATACTTTTGATAATCAGGAGCAACTAATTTTTATCTGACTGCGATTTTGTAACAGAACCGGAGTCTGGAAAAGCACTCGCGTTTTGCAAACAGTAGGATTAATTACAGGTTATTAAACAGAAAGGAAGAATTTCACTGGGTCACGGCTTTGATTGTCCTATCGGTACCTGCTCACAAGAAACAACAGATCGCATTTTTCATTTCTTTGTTATCAGTTTCAAATGTCTTTTTATTCTTGTATGAATTGGAATAGATGCACCTGAAACTGAAAGCATCACATTTCATCTTAATTGCCTGAAAGAAATGCTTGTCAGGGCCCAGCACGGCATATTGGAAGGTGGCACTCGACAAGGGTTGCTTTTATGTTTTGTGGGAGAATATGGCTTCAGCCTCTTCTATCTATTTATTTATGTAGATTGTAAAGCCTTCAGGAGCAGGGTCAGTCCTGTCATCGTCAGACCATACCATCCTGACTATGCCCTGGCCATTGCAATGCTGACAAGCTTCCTCCTGTTGCCTGCATCCCTCGCCTGTCTCCTCCCCCAACCCCCTTTGGTTTCTCTGCAGTAGCAATGAATGTAATGAACTGAGTAATGAACTTCAGATGGAGTATTATGGCTGTAATACGTAAAATACTTCACGTGCAAGTAGGCGTGGGGCATGACCATAGCTCTCGTGGAGTTTTACAGGCTTTTTATGACCTTCAGCCGTGCCTTCTGAGGGTTGAGGCTGCTAAGATCTCCGTGGAAGTGCTGCAGGCCACTGAACCTGCCTACCAGCAGATCGTTAGATTTTCCTTCCACCTTCCTGCCAAAGATAATAGGCCACAAAAATGGCTTAGAATTCCCTCTTTTAAAAAAAAAGGAAATACAATCATAAAATAGTATTTTAAATGTGATTTGCTTCTCTTCTCAATCAGTTTATTAATTAGAAGTGTCCTGGATTAGTAACTAATTTGATGAATTACCTTTATCAACAAGATCACCCTTTACCATATACCTTAAAGGAAAAGTTGTTTTGTTGAACGAGAGTTTCATACTTATTCGAACCACAGTTAGAAGCAATACAGACCACACTTCCCAAACAAAGGCATTCAGAATTGCGTGATTAAAAAAAGAGAAATGAAGAATGTCTCTTTAAAACCGCTGATCACAACTAGCGCATTTACTGTTTGGTGTTTTAGTTCTGCGATGGTTTCTTGAAATTTTGAGAGAGTATGAATTTTTTGTTGTGTAACCGATAAAGCCTGAAGAGAGAGTTCTCTATCTGTCAGCTACACCAGAAACTAAGTGGCAAGGTAATATGGCATGGCTATTAGAACTCGTAATGAACTCAGTGAGCTATGGGTCATCGATTTTAAGTAAATTACTTCTTTGAAGTCACTGTGGAAATTTTGTTTGCAACCAATAGAACAATATGGCCCTTCAGTTTCAAAATACCCTTTAGAAGTGTTTAATCTATCAAAACTTCACATATTGAATCCTAAATGTGTGTACAAACAAAGAAACCAAATAAATAATACCACATAACTTGAAGGCATGCAGCAGGCATACCCTTAATGAGATTTACTCATGGACTTATTTTGGCTATTATATGACATGGCATAAATATAATATGTTAGGACAATTTGAAGGAAAAGATTTCTTTATTTGATTTGACCTGAGCAGAATGATTGAAAAGAGTACTTGATGAAAGTTTTCTTCTGACTTGGTTTTGCAGTGGCTCCATTCTGGAGAATGGAAGAAGAGGAAAGGAGTTAATATGGCTCAGCATTTAGTATCACTTTGTAGATTGTTTGTTCTTATGTGTCAGGATATTAAAGAGGTGAGTCATAAGAGAGAACATTTTGTCCCATGTATTTAAAATGAACAAAAGAAAATTATACTGTTATTGTTATGGGTAGAACAGTACTTCCAGTCTTGATTAAGCCCACTCACTACAAATTACCCCAGCTGGAACCGGCAAGATTTGTGTCTGTAGTGGTGTTATGTGTCTCCTCTGGCCCGTTAAAGATTTGAGTCTACGGTAGCACAAAACCCGGATACTTTATAAAATCATGAAGGGGACAACCTTTGATTTTGAAATGTTACCTCGAACTTTAAAAAACACATTTCCAGCTGTTAAATCTACTCTTGATTAAAGCCAGCCCAATGTGTACAGAATTACTACATGAAGCTTCCTAGAAATTCTCAAAGGCAATGCTTGCAAATTTGTGGATTTGTAGGAAGAATGTCAGATTATTTTGTAGTCAATATTTAAAAAGTAGTTAAAAGATGTTTCAGTGACACACCTGCTATATCATCACCTTGCTATTATTCTCTTCTTCTTCCCTCCTAAGGGGAATACTTGTAAAAAGTAATGCATAAAACTATATTTAAGAAAGAAGCAAACTACACACAGAAGGATCCTAAGCATCTGCCATGTAAGCCTTGTAGTGACGAAAGAGAAAAAAAAGGTATCAAGGAAGTACCAGATACACAAGGTTTGCAAATGAAGAAGAAAGAAGGGGAATTAACATCCTCCAGTTCTTTCTGTTATAACCAAGTTAGGCACTGTTTGTAGTAATCAAATCATTTGAGAGTGACATTTTAGAGACATAATTAAGATGAAAGTGTATCTCTAAGTAGGAGCAAATGCAAATCAGTAAACTGATGTAATGAAAGGTTTCAGTAGCCACTTCTCATATTTAGCACTGGTTGGCATGATCTGTTAGTGACTCATTTGACTGATAAGCAGCACCTTCATTTTTATGTTTATGTGAACATTGCTAAGAACAAGTGTGAATAAGACAGTAAAGAATCAAATTTTTTTGTTGTTGTATTGCAAATATTCTGGCTTAGACTGGAAACTTCTGGGTTTAGTAATTTTTTTCCACTTGAAGTTTCGTCTGCGTGTTTGATAGCTGGACGATGGATGCTTGAGCTCTCTCCTCCTCCGCTAACATGGTCTGGCCGTGATGACTAGGTCAAATTCAGCTGTTTCAGAAGTTTAGCTGATGTTTTTGGTCTGCTCATCAAGGAATTGTTTTTCAGGTCTGCTGGTATCTCAGAAACAAGCTGTTTATTTGGTACCAATAGGCTCATCAGCCATTTGATAGCCAAATTCCTTGCCTAAATGAATGCCTCTGAATGGACTTCTTGGACTCTTCTTGTGACAGGATCAAGACCTGTCTTTGCTATTCCTAGTGAAAAGAACTGCAATGCAAATATGAATGTCACAAATTGTAGCAAACCTGTGCTCCCCTCTCCACCCACATTCAAACCACCAGGGAAACTGAATATTCCCCCTTTGTTCTGTCTATGGCAGCTCTTACCTCATTTGCCAGAAGACACGTCTCATTATCAAGAAGCAAAGAATTGAACTTCCTTGCTGATAGGGATGTTTCAAAAATAAACCACCATTATCCACAGCTGTACTTCCAGTAAGAGCAAACAGTCCCTGTTTAGATATCAGCAGGTGGAAAACTCAGCAGAAGGATGCATGTTTATTGTTATGATTCCTGATGACCTTTCTTGTTTTTATTCCACTCTGATACTGGCATGTTGGTGTTCTTAACCTCCTGAGCTGATTTGGGGCTTGTTACAAAACACCATTAATTTATATTTAACTACCTAGGAATTTCCTCGTGCAACTGCATTGGCCAGTGTCCCAATTCAGGCAATACTTATGCCAGAATTTGTGACCATGTTATGAGCTACTTCATGGTGAGGCATGAAGGTCAGAGTGGCAGTTATCTGAATGACAAACCCATGGATGAGCTGTTCAACACGTTCTGCTCAACCATACTTTTTTTGATCAGAGAAGTGTTTTATTGTATTTTAAAATGAGTATTTTGAATATGCCAGGATACTGGAAGGATGTATTTTATCCACTCTCCTCAAGGGTCAAGCAAACCCAGCATCCTGAGACCAGATCCTCGAGGAGACATATTGCAGCTTCCATTGCTTGCTTCAGGTACCAACACTGTCTAACTGCACACCAATATGATAGTGCACGTGTTCTTATCAAACATCTGGTTTCTAGCTTGGGCAGAAACTTACAGTTTTGTCTTAATGCCATCAACCCAGGACCTAAATCAGAAATTATACCTGAATCTGAAAGGGGACACAACAAGTTACATAATGCTTTTAAGAAAGCTTTATTTGTTAAATTTACGTGAGCTTTCAAATGCTTAAGAATTGGTAACATCTTTTATTGTGCTCTTATTGACATTTTGCTGTGTACATTATCACCTTCCATACTACTGACCTAATTTTCTCTCTACATTTTCCAGATGAGGTGTAATTAATTTATAAAGCAAAATCAGCCTTGATCAGTCTTAACTGTTTTGTGAAATGATATTGTGGATTGTCCTTCACTTATATGTGATTTAAAATCACAATCTCTTTGAAAATATGCTGTAAAACCAAGTTAACAACCTCCAAACAGACATGTAAATTATTCCCCATTTTTTAATAATGAGAACACTAAATAATGCCACTAAAAAGACAGGGAGAATTAGTAATGCTGCTGTTCTTAAGGAGTGACTCAGACTTTCAAGACTAACTCTTCACCTCCGTGTTTCTGCTTTGTGCATATGGCTAGCTTGAGAATGGAGGAAACCCCTGCCCAGCTCACCTCTCAATATTGTTATTGGCCTCTTGAAACTCATCATTTGCATTACTTTTTTTTTCCTTGGTCGTATAATATTTAGAACAATGTGTATGCATCAAAAAGTGTACAATACTGCCTGATGTAAATCTCATCTACCCTAAACCTCCTTTCTTACCTTCATCTGAATATCTGCTTTTTCATTTGAATACCTCATTCATCTGGTACAGTTGGATCATCAATAGAAGTTGCTCGTGGGGTTGGCAGGAATAACACTAAGTCCAGAGGAGAAGCAAGCCCTGCAGGACTGCTAGTTTGGAAGCAGTGGAGGCCAGTAACTCTAACCCTTCATGGCAATGGGTGCCTTAGGACTCACTGTCAATGTCTGTGACTTCAAAAGTCTTTTTTTGTCTCAAACAATTATGGGCCGAACCATATGGCATTTAACTGAAGGATTTTCACTGACAGTTTTATTTGACTGAGGTGCCCCAAACCCAATCCTATTTTATTAATTCCCATCTATAGTTATTTTGATTTACTACTTTTGTCTCCTAAATATGAAGGCTTTTATATCACTGATATTTCACCAGATTTGATTAGTTGGAAAGATGACATTTACTGTTTTCATGTACAAAGAAAAAAAGTTCCCAATGTTTTTCAGAAAGAATTGTGAATAATGTAATAAAAGTATATAGTAACTATCACTGAAGGCTGCACAAGATAAGAGGAAATTTAAGAGAAGATGACAAAAGAGGAAGAGATCTTGCTGCTACTTGCTTTCTACCACCTTTCATGCTGCTACTGAAATGTCCACCTCTTTATTTACAGCAAAGTTGTCTGGAGTTGGTCTTTAGTGAAAAATCAGTGCAACACGTGAGTATGCTTCTGGATTTGTAGCAGGAGGCTTTGAGGGTTTGGTTACTGTACACTTCATTTGCCAACCAGCAACATACTCCCCTATCCAGGAGAGGTTTTTCATAATTTCCTCGCACTGTTTGGAGTTTGATAACCATGGGTGGATTGCAATTGTCACAGCACATGGAGATGCAGACTGTCTTTTTATCTCTGCATATCTGTTATACCAATGCTTCTGAATTTAAACCCATTGAAGATGAACAGGGAATGCTGGTTACTCACTTGGGGCAAAAAGAGTATTTGTCTTCTTGAGTCTCAAAGCATCCAGGAGCCCGGGGTTTTACAACAAACACAGGCTCCAAAACACGTTCAGAAATGCTGAAGCCAGTGAGCAAAGCCAACGGCAATACTTTGGTTAGTCAGTCTTTTGCAGCCTTTGAAGAGCCAGAGCAACGCAGAGCCTCTGAGCAACGCAACACTCCCAATGTGATGCTTGCACCTGGAGCTTTTGTTTTCAGTCTCATATCAGACTCTATCAAGCCCAGCTTGGTTGATTGGCAAACTGTTGATGAGAGGAAGAGCTACTGCCCTGATGAAGACAACATTAACCCCCCCTCTGCCTTCTCACATCTCTGGCTCAGGGCTACGAGCTGTGGAGGGCCTGCTCCCCCCTGAGAAAGCAGTGGCTCCCCAGCCAGGACCCACAGCACAGGCTGCAATGGGACAATTTTGGTCACTCCCTCTGTTTTGATTAGTAATAGGAAATTAAGAAGGCTGATCATCAGTCAGTATGAAAAGCTTAGTTCTGCTGCCAGTTTTCACTCCTCTGATACCTGAAGTCACCATCCTACTTAGCCATAACCCTGCAAAATCACCTCATTCCACAGAAGCCACTACTTTACTTTATTTTCATATCAGGAGCACACAAATACGTACAGGGCTGAGCTACAGACATATCTGTCCTGCTTATACCGATGCTTAACATGCTTGCTGCAAAGCAGGGGGCTAAGAGTACAAAACTGCCATGTGGCACTTCGTGCCCGTCAAGCTGTACTGGTGCAGGAGCACTCGTCTATGCCTGTTGTCGACCTACCTTCGATCTACCTGGCGATCTAACTTCTACCTCCCAGACTACAGGGTCTTGGAAGTACCAACTTCATTGCTGCTTTTCAAACAGAAAAACAATCCCAGGAGAGATGGGTGAAGAAATTTGGCTAGGCAAGATGGGCACGGTGCAAGCTGTTTGTAGTTTGAGATCTCCATCTCCATTTATTTCTGGGCAGGGAAACATAAACTCTATTCTTCTGAACTTTAATGGGCAATAATGTATTTTGCAATGTTTTTATATTTTATTGTTGTCTTAAAAAAAGAATTTCTGGGAATTTATGGGTCCCAATCAGACCAAATTGGCCATTTTTGCTCATTGTATGATAAGATGGAAAAATCCGACAAGCATTTTCAGGAAGAAGGCCATCACATGGTGCTTTTAACTGTTTATACGTGTGACTTGAGATACTATTTGAAAGAATGGATTTAGCTGGCCTGTATTACCTCACTGGGGGATTAGGGAGAGGCAGACTGTATCCATAGTATTTGGGACATGAAGGTAAGCAAAAACTGTAACATGTTTGAGAATTTTAATTTTTATTCTATTGCCTTGTGGAGCCAGGAGTAGTAGAACTCAAGGCTGTGTCTCAATGGAAACAAATACAAGTTCTCCATCATTCTTGCCCATGACAAATTCTGTAATATTTCACATTTTGATTTTATATTTTGACCTTGATTTTTTTTTATTTTGGCTTATTTGTGTACTAAGAGTTTCTAATTGAAATTCCCATGGAGGCCTGTTTGGTGGTCCTGGATATTGATGGATGAGAGAACTTAAGAAGTTGTCTGCAACTTCACATTGTAACAGCCTGAGCATGTGATGGGAAATTAAGAACCTTTGGTCTCCAGCCTTACCTGTAGTATCATTAACTCCTCGTCTGGCCGTGTTCTCGTCTTATTGCTCCAGTAGAGAAATGGTCCAAGGAGCACCATTAGTTCTACACGATTGGGTAGGTGCAAGGGGTGCGTGTCTAGTGATGTGCACAGCTGCATCCTGTGGCAGTATTCACAGAATCCCAGAATGGCAGGGGTTGGAAGGGACCTCTGGAGATCATCCAGTCCAACCCCCCTGCTAAAGCAGGGTCACCCAGAGCAGGTTGCACAGGACATCTTCCAGGTGGGTTTTGAATATCTCCAAAGAAGGAGGCTCCACAACCCCCCCGGGCAGCCTGTTCCAGGGCTCTGTCGCCCTCAATGTATTCCTGGGGGCTATCCTTTCCTGAGCTCCCTGGATGCTGGTGGAGGGGGCGGCTGGGCAGAAGCATATGGAAAGGGAAGGGACGAGGCTGTGGCTGGGGACAGATGCGGTCTCCTGGTTGCCCAGTGGGCAAGCCCTCATCCTGCCTGGCTGGGGTGGCCGTGCCGCCTGGCGCTGCGGTGCGACAAGGCAGCCCGGCCCTCCTTGCCGGAGCCACCTCTCCGCACCCCGGCAGAGCAGGGCAGGCGGCTCGGCGGGACCG
>NW_009258663.1:266127-331237 GCF_000687185.1 Egretta garzetta
GACAAGCGCTGCCGCCCGGCGGGTCGGAAGGCAGCGGCGTGTCCCCTGCGAGCCCGGCGCAGTGCTGGGGGGCTCCACCGCCCCTTCGTGCCGTGCGCGGTGAAAGCCGCCGCTCCTTTGCCAGCGGGAGCGTCCAGAGAGTAGAGATGGGAGATAAAGAGTGAAGGAACTTGGAGGACTGGCTGCTGAGTAAGGGAGCGTCTGAACTAGCACCAGTTTGCTCTTCAGTGAGGGAACTGCGGCGCTGGAGGCTTCAGCGTTGGTTGCGTTAAAGCTTTAAAACGTTGAATTGCGAGAGTTACTTGGAAGATGCTAGGACGTTGTTTTGAAAATAAGTGCTTAATAGTGAGAAGACAAACAGAGTGTGGTTATCATCTCAAAGCATTCCAGTCCGAGTATTTCACTTTTGACTGAGGTTGGACTGATAAATACTTTCATTCTAGGAGTATGCTTGCAAAACCATTTGTTTATATATGTAGTTTAACCGCCAGAATGTTTTGTATGGTTCCTCTGATTATATGTACGTGGGCATTAAATATTTCTTATATTATCTGTGGATCCCATGTGCAGAGACTGTAAAGATACCGTACGCTCTATCTGCACTGTATAATGCATGCAGGTAATTGTTTTATCCCGTGACTGATGCGCTTAAAATATGATGCCATATCATATCACTCAGAAAACCAGAAAATTAGATTTGTACCACAGACTAATATTACAGAATTTCTGCTTCAAATGCCATTTGAACACTGCTATGCCTTTTACAGCGTGTGTGTATTTGTTTTTAATATTGCAGATGCCTTTTGATTGCAAGCCTGCTGAAATGTTCTGAGGACTGCCTCTCCTTTCCTAACCATGAACAGTTCAAAATCACCAGGGCTGGCTGGATTTGGAATCTTGAAGAACACAACTTGCCACACGGAGAAGAAGATTTCTGTTTTCTTTTCGATAATCTTCATGACGGTGGGAATTTTGTCCAACAGTCTTGCAATAGTAATTCTCATGAAGGCGTATCAGAGGTTTCGACAGAAATCGAAAGCCTCCTTTTTGCTTCTTGCTAGTGGTTTGGTCGTCACAGATCTCTTTGGCCACCTCATCAACGGAGCCATTGCGGTGTTTGTGTACGCTTCGGATAAAGACTGGATTCGATTTAACCAGTCCAACATTCTTTGCAGTGTTTTTGGCATCTGCATGGTTTTCTTTGGTTTGTGCCCGCTCTTAAAAAACGGGGCAGTGTGATGGCTGTTGAACGGTGCATTGGAGTCACTAAGCCAATATTTCACTCTACAAAAATGACTTCTAAACATGTGAAAATGATGTTGACTATGGTATGTCTGTTTGCTGTTCTTATAGCTTTGCTGCCTATTCTTAGGTTTAGAGCCTATCAAATTCAAGCATCGAGGACCTGGTGCTTCTATAAAACAGAAAATGTTGAGGACTGGGAAGACAGATTTTACCTCTTACTTTTTTCTTGCCTTGGGTTGCTGGCCCTTGCTATTTCATTCTTGTGCAATGCTGTCACAGGAGTTACCCTCTTAAAAGTCAAATTTAAAAGTCAACAAAGACAAGGCAGATCTCATCATTTTGAAATGATCATTCAGCTCTTGGCTATAATGTGTGTTTCTTGCATTTGCTGGAGTCCATTCCTGGTAAGAGCCTAACGTGTTTGCCAATTTTTAATGCACATCACTGTATGAAAGTTACACTTTTTTATCTCCAGGTTTTAAGCTGCTTTAGCTGTGGTAACAGCTCCATTCACTCTTCAATGTATTAATTTTACAGCATGTTGCCCATAATGTGTGTACCTATGCATCTATAACAAAAATGGTAATTATTCTCCACTTCTGGTCATAAGCAAAATAGATGGAGTAAGCAAAATGTATAGGGACTGTGAGGACTTTATTTCCAGTGCTTTGAAGCAGTGGTAGCAGAATGGTGGCTAGAATAAATGAGAGCAAATACTGAGCTTGTCTAAAAACTCAGTGAAATCTTGGAGTGGCAAGTCTGTTTAGTCTGTACTGTGGTGCATATCATTTTTTTATTTATGGTAGTCTGTTCGTTGTTACTATTTCGGCTTGCTACTGCTTGCGAACTGTGTTACAGAAGACAACAGTTAAGAATGTAAAAATCCTCTGCTGCATCAGCAGGGTATTAAGGGCTTTGCATTAAGGAGTCGTCTTAAAAAACAGTGGTTGGCGGTGGGTTAAAATAAAAATTTGGTTTAGACCTGACCAAACTGGGTTTGTAATCTGGACAGACGGACTCTTCCAAAGTGGTAAGTGCTGCTCATGTTAGTGTGTGCTCTAGCAGGGTCAAAGGAAGTGGGATTATGATATAGGAAAGAATTTGATGGCTCCTGCTGTCTGATGGTGCTATAAAGCTGATATTAGAATCATAGAATAGCTTAGGTTGGAAGGGACCTTTAGAGGCCATCTAGTCCAACCCCCCTGCAGTGAGCAGGGACATCTTCAACTCTATCAGGTTGCTCAGAGCCCCTTGAATGTTTCCAGGGATGGGGCATCTATCATCTCTCTGGGCAACCTGTGCCAGTGTTTCATCACCCTCATTGTAAAGAATTTCTTCCTTATACCCAATCTAAAGTTTGTGGCCACCTTTCTTATATGCCCCCTTTAAGTACTGAAAGGTCACGATCAGGTCTCCCTGGAGCCTTCTCTTCCCCAGGCTGAACAACCCCAACTCTCTCAGCCTGTCCTCACAGGAGGGGTGTTCCATCCCTTTGATCATTTTTGTGGCCTCCTCTGGACCTGCTCCAACAGGTCCATGTCTTTCCTATGCTGAGGGCTCCAGAGCTGGACGCAGTGTTACATTAACCATGACTCTTTTTACTGCGGTAAACCTGAATGAAGAAAAATTCATTTTTTTACTAGGGTGAGAGAGGTCAAGTCACAAGTAATAAGAAATCTTAATTTGTTTCCTAGAAACAGGGTCCCATAGTTTTCTGCTGATGTGTATGAGGAGCAATTTCAGTTCGAGCTTACAAATACAGGAATTTAAATCTGAGATCTGAATCAGAACCAGCTACATCTCATCTACTCGCTGCCTATGGTATAGTATGGAGCTATGTGAACTAGTTCTGAATTATGTACTGATATTAGCCTACCTGCAGCCATTGGGTGTATCTGGCAGGTAGCATTTAATTAATCCAGTGTCACAGACTTCAAGCAAAGTGTCTGGATATGAATCTCTGCATCACTGAAATGCACAAAAACTCTTTCACTCTTGTTCAACACACACAGAATTTTCTCCTGCTTCTCTAGTGATTTTTCTAGACTTGCTCTACAGCATAGTTTAAATTCATGTTGGCTTTTGTCAGTGTCCTGGCTGTTGTGTACAGAGCAGATACAAAGTTGTCAGAACAGTATAGCAAGCTTTTGTAGGGAACTTACTCCCAGTTACTTCCAGACACCTCCTGAAATGTGTCTGGGGCAAGCCACAGAACGCCTTTCAAGAAAAGCAACCTAGATGATGGCTTTACTTTTCCTGAAAAAACATTATAGTATCCTCCGCTGACATTTATTTTCAGATAAAATAACTGTCCTTAATGGTTGGAATTAATTTGGTTTTTAAAATCCTTTGGGTATCAAAAGAGCTATAGACTTTTTTAATTCAAAAGACATACTTCCATTTATTTAACATATGAAGGAACACTAAATTGCAGCTACTGTGGTTGTTTTTTCAGTGTTGATAATTTTGTTACACCTTTCAATTTTTATTAATTATAAAAACATAATTTTTGAAATATTGGCAATCTTTAATGGAATCACAACAGTACTTTTGTTAAAATACTTAACTTCATCTAAGTTGTAGTTGACAATGAGTTATTATTCCAGCAGCAAATTTTTTTCCAGAGCCTTTTCAGAATTCAGTGCTGAATTTTGTTCTTGGCAGTTTTGGGGACTGTGTTGCAGAGGGAGGTGAGACACAAGTAGTTGTGGTTCATTGGGTGGCAAATCTGTCGGTGCTCTCTGTGCATTCCAGGCTCGTGACGCTTTGCTTCTGGATCTCTTGATATGCGATGAACCAAACTATCACCAAAACTAGCCTGGCAGTGTGGAAAATAGCTTTGCAATATGGACAAATTTATGGTAGAAATGAGAAGTTTAAAAAGTTAGTGCAAGGTAGGATTTAGTTTTTGAAACCAAGTTTCAAGGAAGTGAACAATTAGTGGTTTAGCCTGAGAGTTTGATAGTCTGGGAAATGCGAAGGATGGGGTCCTTGGTAGGTATTACCTTTCTTAGCTATTAGGATCGTAGAGTTGTCATCAAAGTTAATTCTCTGAATTACCAACTCTTTGTTTCGATAGCATTCTGAATGCAAACAGAATTATTAGCGCAGCGTTAATTTAGCAAGCTTTATTGGACTGCGGTGGAGCATACAGAGATTCAGTGGAATAAAGCTTTGCTGGGAGTGTACTGCTAAAGTGCTACAAAAAAGAGATCCAGGGTTTATCAAAGCATATGATTTATGAAGGATTCCTGATCCAAATCTACTCGTTTGATTTATCTGAAATCTCTCAGGGCTTTTATTTTGTGAAATGACTTATTTAGGTTCTATAACTTAATCAGCACATACCAAAATATGTATTTCTTGAAATAAATATGAGCAGGTGTTCATAGGTGAGATTGTTTGGCAAAGTAGTTAAATACCTGCTTGTCTTGCACTCATTCACTTTTTGCATTTTTTCTCAAAGCAAAATCTAGAAGTCAGTGTCAATCTTTGAATTGTGAATCTTACCCATGTTCTCCATCCCAAAGAGTATACAGAAAATGTTATGTGAGAGTGAATTGCCTCTATATAAAACAAAGCGATCATAAATTAAACAAACTTTTGGAAAAGAAAGTGGAGGAAGGCGATGCAGTTTATGCCACATGTGGTTTCCAGATACAAGAGTTTGGATTTATTTGGTGTGATTTTCCATCGGATGGAGGGTTTGCTCTGTTTATTTCTCTTCTGTTTTTAATGTAGTCTGGTGTTATGTCAGTTGTCAGATGTGCAGGGCTACCAAGATCAAGTCTATCCAACTGCAGTTTTACTTCACTACTTGATTTTATTTTTTTTTTCAGTCACTGCCCTGTGCTAAAATCACCTTTAGATGACATTAGAGGCACAAGACCCTGGATTGTTCTTTATGGTGGCTGGTGTGGAACTTAACTTGACTTCTGCACCTGCTCAGTGGTAGTGAACTTGTTTTGGTGCCTCTGTATATCTTTGTATATGTATATATAGCTAACATTTAATATTATGTATGATAATATATAATATTATAAACAATCACCACCTCTATTTTAAGACTCCTGGAGATCTGGAGCATTTTTTCAGCAGCAGAGCCCATGGCACAGCTCGTGTGGAGCTCTGCCTGGGGCTGTTGGACAGGGATGTTCTTCTGATTTCTTGTCTTCCTTCTGACTTCTTGTCTTCCTTCTGATTTCTTGTCTTCCTTCTGATTTCTTGTCTTCCTTCTGATTTCTTTCTTCTGATTTCTTTCCTGAAGCTTCTTCCCATTTGTTCCTCAAAAATGAGCAGCTTTTTCAAGTTTTCTGCCACTGTGTGGGAATCTCCTGAATGGCGTACCAGAATGAGGGGTGCTCCCTGCTTCTTCCCTCGTGGGGGAACATTCATCTCCTTTTGAGGAGTTGAGAGCGGGAGGGAAATCACAAAAAAACCAACAAGTGCAGTTCAAGAGTTTTCCAATAATCTGTGTAGTTAATGATTTGCAGAGGCACCTTTGTTCTGACAGTCCAACTAATTTTGCTTTGTGATAGATAATTCCCCAAAAAAGGTTCTGAAGATAGTAACATCAACTTCTCCATGTAGTAAGTCATCTTTTTTATCCTTGCTGGAGTCTTAGCCGTTTGCTAGGGATATGCGAATGTTGTTGTATAAATTCGGTCCCTAGGGGTTGGATTACCAAAGCAAATAGCTGGGATGGAGCACTTTGTGACAAGCATCTCTGATGAAATAGGTTGTTATATAAAGCTGGTTTTTGGCTGTGACTTGATGTCTGGCCTGTCATGAAACAGCTTGGTTTTGGAGCTGTGTTCGTATGAGCAGATTTTGACTTCAGTACGTCAAATTCTGTGGGGCTCAAGGGATAAAAACATTTTTAATTTTTGTTTTTGGAGTAGCAAAGTAGACTCCCTGTAATTATGGACAGGAGGGGTTTATTTGAGAGTGAATTCTATTTTAGAGTGAAAGGGTTTATTTTAGAGTGAAATCTGTGGGAATGAATTATGATATGGAGCAAGGTATAATCTTTTTGTGGGGAACACAGTCTTAACCTGAGAAAAATACTTTTACATTTAAGTTATTCTTGCTAAGATCTTTTTCCAAGCAGTTATCTTATTACTTTCGTTCCAGTTTTACCTCCCCTCTACTGCAGAAAATAGCTGTTCCTTCTGGATTTTTTTTAAAGATCTCAGGTATTTTTTTCATATTATTAAATCAGCTCTTATTCAGCTGCTTTTTTTACTGTCCAGATTAATTTCTAGCAGTCTTTATCTCTTCCCTTTTCCAATGTGTTATGCTAATTGCATCTCTCTGAAATTGCTCTGACTTCTTCTTCTCTTCAGCTTGTCTCCTGCAGTGACGCTCGATGGTGGGTTTTCATGCACCTAGGGCTGCATTTAGCTTACAGTTCGCTAAATGACTCCAAACTAGAAGCTGCCAGAGCTGGTCTGAGTGGTCCTTTCAGGGAATACGCTGCCGGAGGAGGCGAGATGGGCAGTCCTGTGCTAACAGGGATGCTCGTGGTGGAATACCCTTACCCCAGCCCAGCCCACCCTGGTTGCCCCATCAGGTATTTCGGGCACTGAGACAGGCTCACGGTTGGTATGTGGCGAAGGAGGTCAGCGGGTTGCAGGTTTTACACTAACTAAATTCTAGACCATGTAGTTGCATACAGTATAAGGTACTTGGCTGTACAAGGCAGTCCTCTGTGCATCTCATTTTAGTATTTTTGTATGTGTAGTCGTGTATCTATTTGCACTCTCATGTCTCTATTGACACTTTGCCAGGCGTTCCTACCCCTGTTTCCCTTGAAGCATCTTCCTGCATTCCTATTTCTGTATTCTTCTACAAGCTGGCAGTTTAAATTTCTGTTATACTACCTTATGCTTATGTGTGCAATGGGCATTATTAATCTGAGTTCATTGCATTATTAATGTTGTTTGTATGCCTTCAAATGTTGCTGCTTGTATTGTCCCCACAACAAAACAGTTACTGAAAAATTTGTCCCTTCCCTCGTGATTTCTGGCTGGTGATTTTCATAATTGAAAAATTCAGCTGAGGAGAAGCAGACACAAGATGTCCCGAGACGCAGGTCCATGCTTTGCCAGTGAGGCCCACGTCACCACGTGCAGTGCAGCCACCCCAGCTCTCCTGGGTAGCAGAAGTGTATTCTCTCCCAGAGCCCCTGGCAAGCCGCGTTGTTAGTCAAAGTGGCAGCCTCCCTGCGCTCGTCGTGCCTCCATAGGCACTGTCAATGAGGAGAGTGATCTGTTCTTTTGAAAAAGAATAAATTAGACCTTCAATTCCCAGTCATCCGTTTCTGAAGACTGAAGGAGACCCTCTTAAGTGGTTTTAGCTAACCTTGCAGCTTTGAATGCCATTGTAAAAGTTACTTTCACAGGGGAAAACTGCACTTTGTCTGTCTCTTTCAAGATTCAGATTTTTAAGAAGACAATCCATGATAATTACTATGCTTGTGCTGGCTTTTGTCACTGAATTCTCATCACATTTTGCTAGAATGGTTGTCTGTTGACACCAGGCAAAGAGGGGATGTGCTGTCAGAGTAAAGAAGATGTGATTTGAGTTGGGTCTGGGCTACGCTTCGCACCCTGCCCGCGGCAGGCTGACGGGCACAGGAGAGGCGACCTACTGCAGCACCTCCATGGGAATGCCCGTTGGACGGTGCCATTGCATCTCTTGGGCCGGGTGCAAGCCCATCTCGGGAGCCCACTTCTGCCACAGTGGTTTTAATAAATGAACCAGTTTCATAGGGAAAGGAAAAAAGCTTTTTGCTAGCAGAAAGCCTGCTAGATACGCCTCTTTATCTCTAGTCCTAAGAGATAGAGCAACGGTTATCCGTCACTACAGCGATGGTCATTGTCAACTGTAGGTGGTTATTTCTCTTCCAGGCCTTGCTGTGTCAGAAGAAGTGAGATCAGGAGCAGCTGTTTGAATAAAATGCTCCCTGAGTTCCTCTGGAAATAAAAATCCCCTGTGAGTTTGCTTGTCTTTCAAGCTATGCTAGAAAAAGGGCTTTCACTCTCCCTCATATGACGGCCTTTTAATGGCTTGCCAAGTTTCTCAATACATCCATTAACACCGTGCAAATTCAATTACTGTTCTTGCTTGAGTTCCTCTGAATTTGCTTCTGATGCTCAAGGTTAAATCGCTGAAATGTTAGTATCATTCCTAATATTATGGCCCAAAAGATATTTTGGAATAAATAGCTGATTTTATAAGTTAAGAGGAAAGAGAACACTCATTTTGATTTTTGTTTTTGTTAGTCTCAAGACAGAATTGTCTTTTTAGCTTAGTTTCCTGCGGAATAAGGTTTAAGCAACAACTCAGGCAATTCGGGTATGCTTTTGTATGGCACTGTGAAAATACTCCATGGAAAGAAATCATAGGTGTTTGCAGAGAGAGAATAACAATGTTTAATACAGTGCATTTAAAAATTCAACCCACCTGTTCAGATGTGTTTCTGTGACACTAGAAATGCTTGGATAAGATGTTCATGCCTTTTATTAGTATTGGATGTAGAAATCTTTCTTTTATTTTGGATTCTTAAGAGGCACAAGTGGCAAATTTCTACCAGGTTAGATGAGAAATGGAATGAGCATCATTTTAGAGTATACCCACCTAAAATGATACTGAATTTCAAAGGTACTGTTTCAGTGTTCAGAATTGGTCTGGTCCTATTTTAATCTTTTACAGTTTGTAGAGATCTTACTTTCTGAGAAATACGAATAATTTTAAAAAAATATTTTTAAGTGTGGGCCAGGGCATAGTTTAGCATGGAGTGCTTAGGAACTCTGTATTAATTGTGGCTATATTTGTAATTCAGGTGTTTACCTCCCTCTCACAGAAGACAGGGACTTGAGCAGCTGAGATACTCTAAACAGGAGAGAAGTTCTGGAGAAGAAATGGAGGGTGGACAGCATGTTGTCCTGCAGTAGCAATAGGAGCCAGGGAAGGAAGAAGAGCAAACATGGATAAATTGTCCTTTACCAGAGGCTTTTGGGGAAGCATAATTCTAGTTTTTGTTATCTATGTTTACTTGGGCTGTTTGGAAAACCTTACATAAAGCCTTTTTCTGAAAATGCAATGCCATCAGAATGCAATGAGGTTGGGTTTGTTTTGGAGAGAAAAAGTAAGGCAGGTTTCCAGTCACGTGAGAACACTGCATTTTCCAAACAACCTGGTCCTGGTTTTCTTTCAAAATTGCTTGCCGCTTGATTTTTAAATTTATATTATTTATACAGAATTAAACCATAAAGATCTACAATAGTTCATTCCAAATAGATGCAAGTGACTTTCACATAAAATTTTGATTTTTTTCAATTTTGAATTTGCCAGCTCAAAGAATCAAATTCTGAAGACTTAAGCCAGGTAGATTTCCATTCATAGCTTCCCCTAATTTCTTCAGCTGGTAAAGTTTTTGGATTCTGTGCCTGAAGTCAATTTGAGATACATTCCCATTTTGTTTGATAAAAGTGAATTCTTCCTATTTCCTAGATATTACACTTATTCAGGCCTTTCTTGCTTGAAAATATCATACACTGCATAGACATTTCTGGAAAATGTCATACACAGCATAACCATTTTTGGACAGTTATTTAAGGAAAGCTCTTTTCCTGACTATCAAAAGTCTTTAAATGGTCAGCTTGTCGCTGAAAAGTCTCTGGGACAAGTACACTCACATGGAACAACTCCAGAAACTCCTCCATCCTCACCAGGTTTAAGATGGCAGACGTCAGTGTGTGATATACATTTGTATGTTCTGTGAGATGTTTATTATATTATTATTCTCTTAATTCATGATTTTAAGTTTCACATGGTGATTATAAATGTTTCCAGCAGAAGTTATTTGTCTTAATAGCAGTGTAGAGTCAGTTCATGTCGGAGAGTGCACGTTATTTGGATCCTCTTCTGGAAGATACGCTGTGTACCTTTAAAACAGAGCAATAATTCTTATTTCATGTGCTTTTAAGACTTAGATATTACAGAAAAATATTCAGAAATTGCCGACCCGCAGCTGGTTCCTTGGGTTACAAGCTCCTTCAGGAGGGAAGGTGCCTGTTCAGGGTGTGCATGCACAGTGCCTAGCAGAGCCGGAGCACGATCCCGGCGTGGGGTCTGTGTATGTGCTCTTACAAATAGTAATGGTCAGGTAGCAGAATGTTGCAGAAATGGTTTACACCACGAGTTACAGTGAAGTTTTAGTAACTGCGACTCATTCTTTCGGGTTCATTCTCATATCGGATGAGGCAAAATAGCTGAGCGGCTGAATGAACCTGAGCTGCTTTGTAGGTAATATACTGTCTCTTGCTGAAGGATTGCTCTTATCTACTCCAGACAGAGCAGGGAGTGGAGGGCAGCTCATAAGCTTGCTCTTAGCTCCTCTTTTTAATGAGCTGTGTGAAGACCTTGTTCAGAGATGCGTGCCGAAGCATGGGTTTGAATGGCATTGGAGTTGTGTTTCTGCATGATTTCCTGAAGAAGGCTGAAGATGAGCCTCTGTGTAAGGGATGTCCTGAACTCAGGTTTTAAAGAAAATTAGAAATATGAAACTTGCAGGAACCAAAGATTACTTTGTCACTGGAGAAATGGAAGTTAATGACTGATCTCCAGATGATCCCCTGCTTGCTGTCCCGCACCCATGTACTGCCCTGTGTAAGCTGGCTGTGGGTGGGCTGCATGGCCAGCCCAAGGTTATGGGAGTAAGGCAGGGTGTAAAGATGTAGGGAGTCTGCCTGTGAGCAACCACATCACCCATGTAGTGACCAACATCAGGACATGAGGACGTGGGGAAGAAGACTCTTGTGCTGGCAGGGTCATGGCCAGCTGCGTTCCCCTCTGCCTCGCTGCGTAGAAAGGTGTTCAAACAGAAGGTGAAGCAGGAAGGAGGTGAGGATCCATGTGAGTGATCGCAATTTGTTTTAGGATTTACAGTTCATTAGTGAGTTGGAAATAAGATTGAACCCACTTCTTACCAGGAGTGTGCGCTTGCTGAAGTAGTGAGAAATAAATCACTCTTAAATGAACACTTGATTTCCTTCTTCCCTCCTTCACCTAAAAGATGGTCCAGCTGCACAGCAGTCCCTTTTAATTTGTTTTCCAACATTCAAGAAAAAAATAATTGCAAATTATATATTCCAACTTGGTAGATATATTGCTAATTCATTAGCTCTGATACTTCCGTTCATAGCTTTTTAGTGTACTTCTCCAGAATAATTTGTAGAATAAGTCACTTTATTAAAGGTGATTTAAAAAAAAATAACATGAAAGGAACACACCACATTTTCCTTTGCCTCCAGCCAGATTTGCAAATACTGAAAATCAGATAGCACCGAGTTATTAGGTGACTACAACTCCAACCCATCTTTTAAAATATTTCATTTTCCTCCACCATGTATGTTGCATACATGGCAAACATAAACATACAAAAAATATAATTACAAATTAATATATTTTTTTCTCCTTATTTTCCCCCTACACCCATGTAATAAACACCGTAATTTCTCACAATTAAACTGAAGGTCTGACTCCATTGGTAGACAATAAAGTAGGCTCTTAACTTTTTTAGACCTGTTGTTACTTGAGGTCTTGCAAGCTTGGTCACACATCAGTCATCTGCATCCCTGAATTCTAGAAGAGGTGAAAAATCCACTATATATCATGAGTGGCTCACCGTGAAATTCTTCTTCCTTGTTTTCACACTTCTGACAGGTGTGGATATCTCTGGGCTCGGTGGAATTTGCCCTGAAAGCCTGCATGTATGTGGCATTCCTCTGAAATCCAGGCATGACCTGTCCAAGGAACCCTTAGGGAATTCAACCTAATTCTTGGCTGCTTAGACAAAAATCACAAATCTGAGAGAATTAAAAAAAATGGCTAGGTAAGAACTGGCAGGTCCTGCATTCCCTATCGAAGAACATTTTCTTGCTCTCAAAGACTGAAGTGGAAGATTTGCCTCTGGTTGCTGAATCTATATTGTATCATTCCTCAGACATGTAAATACAGTGGATGATGACTTTAGTAATAAAGCAGTGTAAATGTGGTGATGATGGAAAAGACAGATCACTTCCAAGCTATTGATTTTGTCCTGTGCATAACGGTAATTAAATGCTGAATTCATTCTGTAATTCTGGGCCTTTGCAGCTCCTTTCTCCTCCAGGTTGTCTGTATATTGTCTCTTTTTTTCTGTATTCAGACAGTTCTTCTCTTCCTCCCCAGTGTTATGTGTTATTTGTGATTCTTTCCTTGGGCATTTGTAGGGTATTAGCGAGAGAAGTTCTGTTGCTCCTAAATCAGTGAGAATGTTTGTTTAACCAATAAAAATGCATTTGTTTTCCAAATGAGTGTGAAAACCTGAAAAAGCAAAGCAATAAAAGAGAAGGAATAGGGCATTGCCAGGATTTGAAGCTTTACCCCACTGACCCTAAAGGAAGAATGAATGGATCCTGACTACATATAGTCCTTAAATACTTATGATTTGATTGTTTTCCTCAGGAGGATCCCTATTATGCAATCTTAGAAATACTCTATTGTTTTCTGGACCCAAGAGGTCTAAGCAGTTGTCCTGTAAAGTTTCTCTCAGCATTGCTGGGTAAAGAATATTTTATCTGTAAAATTAATTTTTTTTTTTTTTAACAAGTGATTTTTGTTACAGGCCTTATTGTTAGGCAGCAATACATTCCTCGCTCTATGGAAGCAAGCTTTCTCGTAACTTTAAAACATGTAGCTCAGGAAACAGCTTGTTTATTTGACTTTGGTACAGACACCGTGTCTTTTCATTGCGAAGTGAGTCATCTACTGCTCTCAGCGCTAAACTCTCCTCTGTTCATATTCATTCTGCTTTCCTTTCAAATGAGTTAATCAATTAAGCTAATTAAGTATTTCTAATTTTGAGAGGGTGGAAAGGAAAGAAAGAAAAAAAGACTGCCAAGCCGAGACAGAAATATCTGGATTCTTTTGGAGAATCAAAGAGAGGTGACCTGGAATGCTTCATTCAAGCCCCACCTGAATTTATGTTACTGCAAACCAGAGGCAAATAGGTAGCGTCTAGAGGGAAAGTTGACAGAAAATAAAAGCTTCAATTTTAGTTAATGTTTGTGAGTTTATGCACACAAAGAAGTCTTTCTCTTGGTGAGGCTTACTTCATGATCGCATTCTTGCCTTATATAGAGCATGATTATGCCGAAGGCAGTTAATAAAATATAAATAGTGAGTATAATGTCATGGCACTTTGCTTTTTTTTCAGTAATTTTGACAGATTCTTGCATACTTAAAAATCGCTTTTCAAATGATGTTTCCAAATGTTTGTTCGAAAGGGCATTGCCTTCCACAGCCATATTTGGCATAAAGCTGTAAAAATGCAGATGGTGAAAATGTCTTGCTTGACTCTAATGGCACTGGAACGAAGTGCAATAGCCTGGGAGTGCTCCTCAGGCCTGGGCAGACAGCTCAGAAGAACTGATCAGCGAGGAGGGATCGTACGGCTCAGAAGATCCCTCAGCAAGGAGGGATCATACGGCGAGGTCAGAGGGAGCTGAGCTGCTGGGCGGCAAACACCCACAGAGCCTTCATCTAATGTCATGGCTGCAGCGTTGTCTGACCCTGCCGTCCTTCCTTTGGTGTTCGGTTGATGTGAGATCTGCCCTACCAATTCAGAGGGGTGCTTGGACATAGCATTTAATGGCTTAGATCTTGCCAACACAAGGAAAGGCACATGTATCCTAAATGGTACCATGTTTCTGAAGCAGCATCATTGGCCAGTGAGAAATTGCCTGGTCACAGAATCCACTGTGTCTGAGAAAGGAATATTAGGAACTATTTTCATTTGCTTTGTGGAAAATGTTGCATTTTCCCGTTTTCTCTCTACTTTCTTGACTTTTATCAGAGCAGTAGTGCTTTGGCAACGCCTCTGAGCAGAGAGTGCTGTTAGCTTTACAATACCTCCAAAAGGTTTATGCAGCTCTGTTGTAAGGGTGATAAATACGGAGCATGTGGAGACTGAATAAACATCTACAATATGTTTTGCAATCTCAGCTACCTCTGGTCATCTGAATCGTTTCTGATGCTCAGTCTGTTTCTCATTTGGATTCTGTGTTTCTCAGAGAGGACTGTGACTCTGATAAGGGAAAGGTCTGTCTCAGACTTAGCAGCATTTAATGGGATAATAAGTAAACTTGCATGTTTAAGGATGCATATCATGGCAGGTAGTAGTTACCATCCTTAATTTGCCTGTTTTGGACCAGAACTTAATTTCACGAGGTAGGCACAGATTTTTCTCTAACTGAGTAGTGTGCCAGTGGATCCGTTGTTAATTTTTAGTGGCATTCTTATTTTTTCACAGAAGTGTACATGGGGAAATGAAACCCTTTTTTTGCTGCTACTTGCCAAGAGCTGATCCTGCAAAACTTTACACATGGCAGTATTACATATCCCCTTGAGAGTACCCTCTGGGCTGTAACGTGGAGGAAAATTTGCTAACACATTTTGTCTTCTCCAATTCCTTTTTAAGTACACATTTTTAAAACATAAAATCACTATGCTTGGTTAAAATTTACTTGCTAGCCCAAATGATCCTCTGGTATATAAAAGTTGAAGATATGGTTCATGTTTTTCTGTTAAAAAGGGAAAGGAAAGCATTAGGGGAAAAACATATTGCAGATCTATAATATAAAAAGCACTATGTGGCATAAGTAGTACAGTGAGTGTATTAACATTTTGATGGCAGAAGTGGTGCGCTACATATTTTTCATGGAAGTTCTTGTTTTTACACTGACTTATATAGAATCACATAAAAAATAAAATGAAGCATGCTCAGCTTTTTTGCAACAAGCGCTTGGTTTATATACTGCAATATCTATATAGCAATGAGATAGGCAATTTGCTGTCAGTGTTTCTTTTTTTAATGGCTGTTCTTAGGAGATATAAAATGGTACATAGAATGTGAAGACAGATACATTTTGATTTCTCTCTCCCCCTCTTTTGCCAATATTTTCCTTGAAGTTTCTGTGTATAAAGTACTACAAAGTATCACCTGCTATCAGCTGTTGCCTACGGCAGACTGCAGCTTCTTTGTAGCATGTATGAATAATGGAAGTTCCAAAAACTTCTGGGCATTCAAAATAATTATATATTTTTTGTTTCCATGGAGTAGGACATAGTAGCATACTGCCTTGAGTCCTGTGTGGTTTAGGAGAAGGGGATATGCACCTCTGGATTCGACATAGGCGTCAGTGACAAAATATAAGTACTCTGCAAGTATTGAAAAAAACATGGACTTTTTTCCATTAATGGAAATTCTCAGAACTGCTTCTAATGAAATCCAAAGGAAGAGGAAGAGGTTTGGGAGGATCTGCAAGGTTCCCACAGGGAAATGGAGCCTGAAAGCTGAGCTACAGAGGAAGAGAATTTCTGGTATTTGCATGCGCATAACAAAATTGGCCCGTCTGCTCTGCTTTCTGTGTCCATCTCTTGGTGACTGGTTTTTATCCAGTTTCCTGAAGTTGAGGATAGAACCTGGATTTAGAGCCTATGTGCTGAAACGCATCAAAGCAGTGTTATGGTTTGCCGTATTTCCTCACTAGCTGTGAAGTCTGCTGCTCGTTTTGACTGTCTGTCCTTGAGTATGAACAGGAATGTGACTAAGCGGCACTGCCATTTAGCTTATTAGTTGTTCTCATATAATTGAGATCCAATTGGAAGGGAAATTAAAGACATGCTGTTTAGATTTGGAGAGTGGTGTGAAGCTTTGGAGCAATATTTTTTCAGTTGGTTGCACTGAGCTTTGTCCCTAAGGGAAACGGCAATTCTCTGATGCTATCTGCTCGATGCAAAGTTGTAGAAGTCAACAATTTCAAAATGTTTTTAAAACTTTTCCATCAGACTTTCTGGATTTTGCAAAGTGAGCTTTGGTTTTAGTGAGGCCTAAATTGGGAAAAAAGGATGGAGAAGTTTAACGTATTGTGTCAAGTCCTTGCTTCACACAAATTTGATTTCTCTGTATTTATTTTTAGGGACAGGGAATTCTCAGGTCTTCTCTTAAACCAACAAGGATGAATAGGAGTCAGAGTAACTTTATATATTGCAAGCAGGCAGCCTTGGTTTAAAAAGTCGCTTTTCCAGTTATGCTTTTCCCGTTACGTTCCTAAAGAAAGTTTGACTTGTATTGGTTACATCATGTGATACTTTTATTTTTTTGCCAACCAGGGAGACGTACTACAGCTGCCTTCATATAAACATTGTATAACTCAGCAAAATGCTACTTGGATTTTTTCATTTCTAAATATGTTAGACAATGTCATGAGTTATGTTTATTATTTACCAGCTACCAGGATTAATTTTTTGAGTCATACGGCTGAATCTGCATGAATACTAAATTCAGTTGTGGAGATCAAAGGCAACTCGAAGTGATGCAACCACGTTGCCTCTTTCCGCTTCCTCACTTGTGTACTGCTGGCTGCAGAGGACAGAATTCCTTCAACATTCTAACCTGATGGACCTACAGGGAAGGGAAAAAAATGTCAGTCTTTGAATAGATTTCTTGACTTTGAACTAATTATTGAACAGCATTAGTCAAATAAGAAGAAAAGAAGCATCCTTTCTGTGCCTGGGGAAGTCAGCTTAGCACTGCAGGAGGCGCTGGCTGCAGTTTCCGAGCCGGTGGCTGGTGCCGGTTCAGTGGCTCAACTTCCTCGCACCTAGGGAGCAAACACAGACCGTCGGCATGTTCTGCTTCAATGAAACCCTTTATTAAACAGCTGGTAGTGTATTAGGCCTTTTTATCATTTATGATTTCAAACTGACTTTGGAATAGTATTTGAAGAATTTAAATTAAAAAAATTGACTGTGAGAATGTGATAGAAATAATAATTTAAATTGGCCTCACTCTGTTCTACCCCTCTTCAGATGGAGTTTAGGGTCTTGTTCTAGAAATCACCAGATTACTTTAGAAAGGCTCTGGTAGCCAGGACATGGTCTCTTCTTTGCCCCGTCTTTGCATGCAGTTGGCTTCACTCGCCTGCCCTTCTCTTACGTGTTTTCTCACGTGTTTTCTCAGAAGATGTGGAAGAGCTGCCAGTACAGTGCAGGCTCTCTGGAGGAGTGAGAAGTTTTCTCACTTCATGCCCAGAACCAATGTGATGGTAACATGTCTGTCACTACCGCTGCTCTGCCACAAGTGTTTTGGGATAAAAATGCTCATGCTTGGGCTTGGACTGAGATTCTCTGTCTTAGTCCAGGCCTATATGGAAATCTCAGACTCTCAGAACTTCAAAAAGTTGGATATCATTTTATGTCGGTTTTAGTGATACAAGAAAGGAAACATTTTTTAATTCCTGCATAACACTCCCGAATACTGTCAGTAATATAGCTAGAAAATTCTTATTTTCTGAAACAAAATTTGTAGATAATGTAGATTTTATCTTATTATTTCCAATACAGGGATTCACGGCTGAGTTGCTTAAGCATTTAAGCTATGTACATAAGCTCTGCTTGCCACTTGTGAGTTCAGATATATTGTTTTTTTGTATATCCAGTATTCAGAAGGGGTGACTTAAATGCTGTGGTTGAAGCTTCTCCAAGTATCAGAATCCATAAAATTATGTATCAAATTTCCTCGTTGTCCTGATTTACTTTATGTAAATCCTTAATCGAAACAGAGGTACTTCATGTTGAGCCAGCATGCTGAACAGCAAATGAGTGGATTCACTTAGAGGTGAATCTCACAAGTTTGCTTGTTAACATGTGACAAAATAACAGTTTTACAAAATGTGGGTTAAGCTGCTTTTCCTAGATGGCAACATCTACTGCCTCCTCTTCCGGGCATGAAATTGCATTGGATTTGGCATTTATTAACTTAGCAGAATGCAAGAGAAGAACAACAAACAGCTCTCTGAAGTACATCAAGAAGCAGATTAGGGAGTTGTATGTCTGCATTCAGTCAAGCATGTGGTATATGGGATAAGGACCGTGGGTCTATGAACTCTGTTCTGCTGTCATTTGCTGCCCAGTCCTACTTGCATGGGTAAGGAGTATTCCCTCTCAGTTTGGCTTGTGGTATTGGACCTCTAATAAATAAAACATAGGACTGTCCTGAGAAAACATCCCGTGCAGAAGCCAAAGGAATTGTCCAAGTTTGGGTGGGCTGCTGATGTCAGAGAGGAATGTGCCCAATGGTTGTGGGGTGACAAGCAGATTCAGGGAACTATAAGTGTTTGTGTTGGCTCAGTGCTCAGACATTCCTCCTCCTCCTCGCACCGATTCCCAGCTGTGCTTCTGCCAGTCTTACCAGCTTCCTTAGGAATGTTCCTATGGGCTCTTTTTGCCACTCCCACAGATATCCATACAGAAACGCATGATCAAGTGCTTTATCAAGCAAGTACGGTCTCCTTTTATGCGTTCACTCTGTTCCACTCAAGTTTATACTCAGATGTGGTGACCTGCAAGCTGTAGGTAGGGCCTAGGAATACAGAGAAGCATTTGAAAAGGAGTAAAATAGGTTTGCTGGAATCTTGAGTGGGAGTTTTCTCTCTTCATTCATTATTATTTTTTAGGTTTTTTTTTTTACACTCTGTCTTTGTGAAAATACAACCCTCTGCACTCAGACAGACTGACCCTACCTCTGATCGCTCAATAAATCAGTGTACTCATAGCATCAGTTGTAAAATATCCTGTTTCTTAGTTAAATAACTGTATTGCTTTAAAGTCTTTGGAACTGAAAGCCTTACAGTGTTTCATCTTTCTACCAAAAAAGTCTTCATGTGCTTTTAACATTAATAATAGTCAGAGATAATTTACCATCCTCTGGCAGATTCCTGGCTTTGCATGGCCAGGCTTTCTTCACACAGGAACTCAGGTTACAAAACCTCCATGGCAGAAAGCCTGTAAGGGAGAGCTCTGCAGGGCAGGAGCCCCACCGGCGTGTGTTTCACTAGGCCTGGTGTTTCAAAGCCTAGGTTGCAGCTCTCCAAAGCAGAGAGGCCAACCACAGCTTACTGGGCTGGTGTAGCTCTTGGGTATCCTCCACCAGAAGCAGTCCCGCTGAGCTGTGCTGGAAGACTAACACCTCCATCCGTGTGAAACTGTCGGCTCCAGCAGTGGTGTTGCTCGTGGAGGTCTGTCCATGTGCAGCACCACCACAGGTGAATGAAACCCTCTGTGTCTCCACTGGCAGGAGGAGGGGTATCGGTGGCCTTTGTCACCATGGCTTAAATTTTCCTAGAAACCTCTAAACCCTCTGGTGTCAATAAATTGTGTTCTGTTGCAGCTTAGAATGTGTGAATCTTCTTGATGAAATCAAGGTGCTGTATCCCTTATGCAGACCTCAATCTGGAAAATATGAAAAAATAAGTGCCTTTCTAAAAAATTTTCTTATCTACCAGTGGCCCCTATCCTTGAAAAAATCCATCCCTGGAACAGTCTTGGCATGCCCGGCTAGCTCAAATTCTGGATAAGTTTTTATTCCTTGCTCAAATCAGTCCCTGGTTTTGGAGGGTATTCTCTGGCTGGTGCCATCCTCCTTTCAAGGTTCAGCAAAAGTAGTTCAGCAGAGACACGTGTACACCCTGTGTAAAATATTAGAGGATTTCTAGGATGATGTTACATCCCTGAAAGTATTTACTTTGCAATTGGGATGCACTGATGCTGTGAAGGTGTGAAGATTAGAGATAATGTTGAAATTATTTCACTCATTTACATGCTCTCTTGATGTATTTTTTGATGTATAATTTTAAAATGTTCCATTTTCAGGTGACAATGGCCAGAATCGGGATAAATGAGAGTCATTCAAAGGATACCTGTGAAACAATACTTTTTGCTCTCCGAATGGCAACGTGGAATCAGATTTTAGATCCCTGGGTGTACATTCTTCTCCGGAAAGCTGTACTTAAAAACCTGTACAAGATCACAAGGGGATGTTGTGGCGTGCACATCATAAACCTACACATGTGGGAACTCAGCTCCATCAAGAATTCTCTGAAGGTTGCAGCAATATCTGAATCACCAGTAAGTTCCAAACAAATAAACCTACAGCCACTCAGCTCTACGGGGCAATTAAGTTGAACACAGTGTATGAAGAGATGATGGAGGCAACGCTCGTACGTGGGCAATATTTTAAAATGAATTCCAAGGCTCGGCAGTTTGGCATTTGTTTTAAATTGTGAGTGGTTTGCTCTTGTTGCTTACTGGTTTGATATTGCTACTCCAAAAGATGCACTTGAATCTTTTAATTCCCTTTAGAATACATCCCTTCCAAGACTGGCAGTAGAATGATAAATCATCCTGTATTTCTCCCTTCCAGGTACTAAAGTGAACAGGCTTCCTTATAATACTTCCCACTGAATCCTTTACCTTAGCAGGCTTCTTAAGAACACGTGCAAGTGCAAAAGTGATCTCCAAGGTGGTTTTTAAAAGGGGTAGATTTTGTCTACCCATGATACCCCCAAATCATTTGCAGAGTCACTACTTCCTAGGGTAAAGTCCACCATCCTTTCCATAAGGGTATTTTTTCCTTCTAGGCATTGAATTTTCCAGTTGGATATATAAAAGACATTTTGCTTGTGCCTGCCTTATTAGATGATCCAGTTTTCTTGGTTCATTGACTTGACCTCTTAATTATTTACTGTTCCATGAATTTTTGGGAAAGCCGCAAACTTCATCAGTGTAAGCATTCCTTCCAAATCACTGACAAAACAGGAGATTCCTTGTGGGAACACAGAAGCAGATCTGCTCAGCTTGCTTAGTTATATTTTCAGATCTATCAGTGAGTTTTTAGTCCTTTCAACAAATTTTGTTGGAACTAAGAGGCATAAAGCTGTGGTTAGTCTGTAAAAAGAGTAGGGTTTATTTTCCCCCAAACTGAAGGAAGTTTCTTGAAGTGCTCGGCTGATGCATATACTGAAATGCTTGTGAGGTTAATCTCCTTCATTTGTAAAAGGTTACACGTGTCTCATGAAAAACATGTGACCAAATGGGCACCTCTGCAGGGGATGGCACTGGGAGCGTGGTTGCATTTGTGAAAGCAAACTGCATGCTCCGTTTTTGCAGGGTCTGTGTCTGAAGAGGTGAGGGCATTCAGTATATTTGAAGGTACCAGAAAATTTCCAGGACTTTACACAGGAGACCCTTCACCTTTAATGCTGCTAAAAGAGGCTTTGGGGGTTTTTTGTGACTGTACTTTGTTCAGAAGCAAAAATGAGAGTATGAGAGCCTTTGTAGCAGAGGGATTGTTTTAAGATAGAAATGTCTGACGTTATTTTTACCCACTTAACTTCAGATAACTACACCAGTGAATTGTTGGTGTGTTTGGACAAAGTAGTTAAAAACTGATTCACAAGAAGTCAGTCTGAGGGACCAAAGCTATTCGCAAACTGCAAATTCATGTTGTAAGTGAGAATAGTTTAAGTCAGAAAATAAAAAAGGTTTAAATATATCCATTTTTTGTTTTAAAAACTATTTCCTTTTTGTTTTAAAAAGGTTGAATAATAAATGGGTTAAATAACCCTATTATGAAATGAAATGGCTTTGTTTACCCTGAAGAATTTCTGTATGTGATTGATTTATTTCCTCAGTCACAGAGCTGATAAACCGTGGACAGATTTGATGCTGGTATAAGCTCCACGCTGTTGCTTTTGTGTGGGTTCTGCTGAAACCTGGAAATGTTCAGTCAGAGCTCAGTTTGGCTTTTTCATTTCAGAGAATGTGATGCTGGTGTATCTGTTGACATAAATTATTTGTTCTTTATGGAAGATAGTTGTTTCAGCAGCTGCAAAAATATGTTGGTCCGTAAATTGTTCAGATATTTGATCGGTGAATGAAGCTCATCAATGTTCCATTTTGTTATGTGAATAAATGTAGCTTGTGTAGTTCATACTGGTTGACCTGTAAAACAGACAAAAGTTTATATGTATATGTGATTTCTTATATTTTGTGTACTAATACATATTGAATGTAAATTGCAAAGCCTCATTAAAGTTATCAAGCTGTATCTTGAGCGTTATGATATTTTTGCGTAACAAAAGGGATCTGAAGTTGTTAAAAATAATCTTTATGACAAAAAAAAAAATCTGGATTCAAGCCAGACACTGCCATTCACACGTGTGATATCAGATGTGTAGATAGGGAGGAAGACAGTGAGAATTCGGATTGGATGTGTCAGTGTTCGTACACTTCATTTTCACGTGAGCAGCCCAGTGCAGTTGGTGGTCTAAGGCAGACTGGGCCAAGTTCTGAGGATCCATGCCTATAAAATGCAAATACAAGTGGAGCTGAGAGAGTCCGTTGTTTGGAATTAAAGTGGTTTTGTCCAAATATCTGCCAATGTGTTACACAGACTCTGATTAGGTTCCCATACACTGTGAATCCTGAAACAAATGTGAGTTTTGCTTGTTAATTTTTTTGTCTTGTCTGGCGATGTGGTAGCCTGCAGAGGCAGCTCAGGATACAGGCACCCAAGGGTCTGTTACCACTGCAAGTGATTTGATTACCGTTGTGTTTCATCTCACAGGAGAGCCAGCAACATGCTGTGGTGTATGATTAGCTAATTATGGGGTTTATGGAATATGAGATTATAAAAAAAGCCAATGGGACAGCTTCACACTAGGATCTGGGTATTGCCCAGGCAAGGAGAGAAGGACGGTCTGCTTGGCCATGTGCTGATGGTCTCTACGGAGGTTGGCTAACGGCGGGAGCAGTCACGAGCTGCCTGTTTACTGCAAGGCAGTAATTAGCATCTCCAGAGCAGGCCAAGGCAGTGACTGTTCTGGTGGGAAGAAAGTGAATCTCATTTCTGACTAATGACCGAGGAAATCCTCAGGGTGGGAGAATATTTTAATCTAATTGGGATCTTAAGAAATGGCAGGCGCATAAGGAAGCATGTTATGCTAAACCGCGGTCCTAGCCTGAGCTAAATAAAACCTGCTGAAGCAAAGAAAGCATCAGTAACAAGTTGCTCAGTGTGGGGATGAGGCAAGTATCCCTAGTTTGTTACATAGAAACAAAGATGGAAAGCAAGGTTCAAGGTTTTTTTGATCTGATTCTTGAGGCAAAGTGTCCACCTTGTGTGTTTATTTTCAGATATTTGTAAATAAACATTCAAATCCCAAGGGAATGTACAACACCTGTCGTGACTTTTGTTGGATCCTAAAGAACCCAGATGCTTTTCAGTCTAAACTTCTGTGATCTGTTAACATTACAAATGGCAAAACTTTCTGGTTTCACTAAATGATGACTTTTGGTTCAGCTGCATTACATTAGTTGCAGAGATGAGATAAAAGAGGGGCTATTTAATATGAGTAGTTGCATTATGTGTCCTTGAGATAACCCTGAGTTTACTATTTTGTGATGAGGAATAGCTGCAAGGAATAAAATCAATGATGAGTTCTAGTACCCACTGGCCATCAGAGAGTATGAATGTGTATCATCTTGGATGGAAAATATTGCACATTAGTGCTACGGTGATTGATTCAGTAACAACATGCTTTTTATTCTCATGTAAATGACTTATATGATGGGTTGCTCCTCACCAGTGGATGCAGCAACATGGGGACTGGTGGTGACTGGTATTGAGCATCTCATGGCTTCTTGTCTCAGGCATTGGAGCTGGGTAAACAATGGGAAAAGTATCATATTTGATTCTCTACATGGAACAACCTCTCTCACAGCTCACTTTCCTGTGACCATTCGTACATCCAGATGGATGCTTTGGAAGGAGACCTTTTTCTGCTGTAAATACAATTCAGACTGTCAGGTAAATGATCCCTCTACACCAAAACGTTTGCCAGGCTGCTATTACCTCAGTTTCTCGGGCTGCTGGGGTGCTTTTGGAGCGAGCTGGCTGAACCATGGCAGGGAGGATGAGGTGCCTGGCTGGCTGCTCCTGCTGCTGCCTTTGCACTGTTTTGGCATTTGAATGCACTGCAAGTTGACTGACCCTGCAAAAATGGCAAAAAAATATGAGTGTGGCAAAAGAGGGAGTAGCTCTTTACAGGCATAATGAGTCCAATTGCTCTACCTTGCAGTGCCAGAAATCTTGCAAGGGTGAAGGAAAGAGAGTGTGGAGGGGAGAGCATCAGCAAAGGGAAAGGCTATGAGACCTCCCTCACTGAGGAGCTGTTAATTTTACTCAGCTGTTTTGTGAACCTATGCCCTTGATGGGAGGAGATCAGGCTGGTGAGCAGGACCTATGCTTGCTTATAGTTGTAGGATTCTTAAATGTAACTCACAGATTCATTAACTCATTCTTTCTTCAGGCTTTTCCAAGCTTTCCTGGTTATTGAAACTAATTAGGTCACAATTAATTTATTTGTGTGAGGGCTAAAAAGGGCAATGACTGTTGCAGCTTTTTCTCCATCATCTGTTGTTTGTTATTCCCTGGTAAGTAGTAATCCATACTTTTTCTTGGTTTATTTTACTTTGATAATGTCTGGCAAATCCAAACAGATTTGCAGTCTGACCCTGAGTGTAGTTGGTGCTCTGCTTTTTATGCAGATAAATACAATATACATATATGACCCATGGTTCTTGGCTCAAGTAACTTAATGGCTATGGCTGAGTACAAATTCTTACTAGCAGGCTTCCCTTTCTGAGATTGAGCTAGGGAGTGTGCAGAAAGGATCCAACCCTAGCAGGGCAGCCGAACACAGATGTGAGTGTTTCCAGCTCTCTTCTCCATGCTCCTTCCAGTATCAAAAGAAAGGTCTTCCATTTTCCATCTAATTTTTAAAATTTTTTTTAGGGAGAGGAATGCCATAGGAAAAGAATCCTGTGCAGCTCTGGAGAAATGTAGTAGTCTGATGACTTTTTAGAGGTTCTATGTTTAGAAGGGGTAGGCTGTGCGCTTCAAGAATATATCTATTGGTGAAAACTTAGGGATCTGATCAGAGAGCCTGAAAATTGTGCAAAACCTAAACCATTAGGTCTTACTCAGCACAATTTATTCATAAGAAACAGGAAAACAAGCACACATAATATTTGCAGCAAGTTACAGGAAGAATTAATAACACAAAAATACCAAATGTCTAGTCCATCACAGATGTTTGCCGTAATATGTCTGACCTTCCTCGTGCGGGGAAAAAGGCTTCCTGTGAACGTTTCAGCAGCTCCAAGTGATGATGCTTTAAGAAGACATCTATTTACCTCACTTGTCCTTTCTTTTCTACTGTCTCCTGTAAGCAACATGACATCTGGACAATAGTTAAATATTAAAAATATGATTTCAAATGCAATTTAAAAAAAATTGTTTATAACTAGGATGAGTTTAAGAGTGACATAGATATCCTGAGGACTTTGTTTCTTAGCAACACATTCATGGAGTCTTTAAAAAAAGTCCTGTGGTTACAGGAATATAAACATGTATCTATCTAGCTGTTTAAGGTTAGCACCATGGTTGCAAAATAAATACTTGCTACAGAAGTCTGCAAAGATAAATCCATTTCACTTTTTTAAATCTACTGCCAGGAGTAGGTTGACAAGTTAAAATACTTGAGGCAAAAATTGTTATTGGTAAAACATCACTACCAAGTAGCTACCATTCCCAGCAAAAGTTCACGTGTGTGTATTTACTTTTGCCTGAAGCCAGCTTAAGAAAAATACTTTAAGTTCCATTATCAGTTATAAATTCAGATATTTGTAATCTGAAGCAATTTCTTCACTGAATTACATGTTTCAGTCCTATTTCTGCTTCAGACACACGGAAGGCAGAGCTGTGTGGAAGTGAAGGCTCCAGTAGGGGAATTTACATGCCAAAGCAGCCTGGTAGCCTAGCACAAAGCTTTTGCGTTGTCACTTGGACAAGTGATAAATTCTAAATTCCATTTCAGGATTCAAATTTTTTATTTTTATAATCCCTGATGAGAAGTGACTTCCAGTAATTTCTAGGGTGCCTTAATTTTCATCCACTAAGTTCCTCAGATGCCTGAAACACCACGTGCTATCTGCTGCTCCGTCTGGTCTACGCAACACTGTCACGAGAAGAAGATGAAGAAGGCAGAACTTTAATCCATGATTGCCTAAAGCAATTCAATCCCCATTTCCTAAAACAGTAATTTGATGCCCATCATCTATGTTGAAGGTATTCTGATTTGCAAAACCCAGTGTGACTGATGCCCCAGCAGGGAAGGATCATGACTCTGCAATGCATATCTGGAGTGCTCATCCCTCAACAGAAGACTGTGCTGAGCCCTGGGGTCCAATTATTGCTTAACTCTGACAGCCAAGTCCCTTTGTGAGTATGAGACCTTGAACTTGATGCATTCATCTGGTATGTGGGTGTGACCTGCTCTGTTGTTTTCCCTTTTCTTTCTCTGGTATTTTTCCACTGTAGTGGAGACAACATCTGAGGTTCTTGGCTGTTCCATCTTGGCTGTCACCAGCCGCTCTCTGGTGGGCAAGATTTCTCTTTCCGTGCTGATAAACTCCGGGAAGCTGTATCACAAAGCTTCAAAAGCATGAGATGATACTCACCTTCAAAGCTTACGTTGCTCTGAACAGGGGCTTGGACATGATGACCTCCAGGATCACTTCTAACCTAAGTTATTTCATGTTTCTTGCACAAATTCTCAACCATATGTCCCAAGTCAGGCTTGTCATCAGTAGAACTTATTCTCTCATCTGTATTTGTGGCTGAGAAACAGGATTTCTAGTGGCTGGGCTTACTCCGTCAATAGATTTGTGCCTTCTGGCAAAATCTTTGCTGCGCTTTATAAACTTCTGATGTCTGAAGTTCCTTGTAGTTACCCTTCTTCCAGCCCATGTTGTCTACTACTATGGGAGATCAGCAGTGATCACCTTTAGTTTCAGCTTTAAATAATCCAGACCAAATACCCTCTTTTATTGTACATCCTGGCTCTTAAAACTTAACAGAACATATTAAAAGTTTCTTATTTATGGTTTTACATCATCTTGCAGAAGAAAAGGGGTGATTTTTAAGAGAATGTGGTGGCAATATAAAGTTTTATATGATGTAAAATAAAATATCTCCTTCAGTTTTATCTCCTGTAAATGCACCCACATGCTGTATGCTTCTCTGCAAATATGTTTAACTACAAGTTAATTTTTACTGCTGTACTACAGTCCATAGAATCAGAAGCTTGCAGACTAATAGCACATGGAAAGGCAATGGTAAAAGTGTTGGGGGAAAAATCTGGAATAAAAATAAAAATGTTTTCTTCTCGCTGAGAGCTTTGGAAATTAACTATAAAAAAATCCTCTTCCACTTTATTTAAGAAACCTAAGGTGTCTAAATCTGACAAGATATAAATAACATCTTGCTATTTCAGTGATCCTTTGCCTCCTGCTTTTACACAAACATCACACGAGGCCTTGCATTGTGTAAATAGGAAGGAGTCTTGGGAAATGTGGAAAATTCCACAGGAAAGAAAGGCACTCACTTTTAAAGTAAAATTACTTAATTAAAAAAAAAAAATTCTAAAATGAACTGTATAAAAGAAATCGCCCCTTTTCATTATCTGCTGTCTGTTTGAAGGCCACCACATCAAAGCCCTGTAGCTGCAGCGCGGGAGGGTGCTTGGTGCGTCACACCACCACCTCCTCTGCGCCTGCCTGGTGGGTGAGCCATCGGTTGGGCATGGGTAGGGGCTGACGGCCAGGAGGAAGGGTAGCGGTTTGGAGGATTCAGCCTTCAAAGCTGAATAAACTATTCTCATATATGTAAGAAGTGTTTATACTTTTATACAGAAATACCAGTCTACATACAAATCTTTTCAGCAATCTTCTCTTCCAAGAAACCATTAATCCACTTCAGTTAGAGACTATCATTCTTAGGCTATGGTGCTTTATTGGTTCAGTATAACAGAACCAGTAAGTGATTTTTAAAGTGTTTGCAATGTTTAATATTACACTTTATCTGGTATGCTTACTGCGAGCCTGTTCCTCTTGAATTCGCTGGCAGCATTCACATTGACTTTGATGGAAGAGTTTTCAGATTTGACAGAGCTATAGTAAATCATTCAGTGCTTGAAGAAGTACTGATGTATTTTAAAATTACTTCCTCCTTCCAAATAACTTGCAACTTGACACGAGTGAATCTCACACATATCACTCACTGCTTCATTTCACTCCCAAATAAATGCTCGCATTTTGCCATGGTGTATTTCTGCTCACTTCAGTGTCATCTTGAGAAGTGTTTTATTTCTCAAGAAATAATTTATATGCTTTCAGTGACCTGAAAGGAATGCACTAGATGATTTGCAAATATATATAAGAGAAACAGGTTTTTCCTCTGAACTTCTGTAAACTTTATTTCAAATATTTCTGGTTTGAAACAAAGGAAAAGCAATTGTCAAGTGAAAGTTAGCATCATTCATATATAAAAAGTTTCTTTCCTTTTCAAAACACTTCAGGTCATCAAGCAGGAAGCGTGCTCTTTGATGTAATTAAACAGGGGTGAGTCTTCCAACTTGCGTATCTCTTCTTTACTAGGAATTATCCAACTCCCTGTAACCAACTGAAAAGGATGATATTTTGATAAAAGGAAATCAATTATTGTAATTCTGATATCCCAATAATGGAATATCACCTACTATATCAATAAATTATATGCTCGCTTTTGGTCAGCAGGTTGCACTGTAAATAGTCCTGCTAGTGCTAAAATGTCAGTAGCCCATGAAAATGGACTGAGTTTAGGGTGATAATGTGTAGAAAAAGAGCATTCTGAGTCAAAGCCTTGTTGAGGTTATATGTGAGTGCCAGTGGCTCCTGCCAGTGTAGTAATTGGTGTTGTACGGTCATACATGCTGCCATGTTTTGCTTAGTGCATTTTGCTTTCTCAGCTATGAAAATTAGAAACACCACTTTAATTTCAGGGCTGTGGAGTGAATAACAGGGGACTCTACCCAGGCTGCGTGTGTCTGTGCACCACGTTTTCTATAGAAATACAGAATTACAGTCATTTCACAGTGTAAATGTTCAGCAGTGAAATATAATAAAACATTAATTTTAAATAGATTGTTAGGATTCAGTAATGGTATTCAAAGTTATTTGCATGCATGTTTTATTTTCTTCCATAGAAAGGCTTGGGAGATGAAAATAAAATAAAATCAAGAATGATGTTAGACTACTGTAAGTACGTGTCTCTGTCTGATCTCAATGCTAGTGTGAGGCTTGGATCTTGGATATATTAATTATAAGTGAGATCACAAAACATCTGGAAAAATCCTGAACGACAAAACCAAGCCAATATAACTTCATAAAAGGTATAAATCTCAAGTGTGATGTTGTCTGGTATATACTTATTTTCAGGGAAATTGTGTAAAGAACAGATGAGGAAAATTATCGGTGTAGCCTTCTTGGATTTCAAAATAGCTTCTGACAGAGTCCAGTACCGTGGCCTGAATGGATGAGCTTAGTCCATATCTCCATGTCTTAATCCATATCTCCAAACAAGGGAAAAACTTGGCTGGAGACAAGGAAAAGTGAATAAAGTGGGTTAAATGATAGTGTCATACACACGCCAGCAGAATCCCAGCCAGAAGAGTCATTCTTCATGATCGTGCTCTCACCAGGAGACAAGACGATGTGGCAATGCTTCCCCGTCTGTTTTATGCTGCAGGTCACCCCGGAGAGACCCCAGATAAGCCCCACTTGCCAGCTCTCCCCACGTTCTTCTGCGTGAGGCTCCCAGCTGCCGTGATGTGCAGGTGTCCTCAAGAGGCTGCGTGGAGTGGCCAAAAGCCCTGCAAGCCTCCAGCACCAGCAGATCTGCTAGGAAATTTCTGAGGTAGGTGAAATCTCTTATTTATAGTGTGGACAGTGCAAGAAAGGTTGGTCTGAAGCTGGGATGGTGAGATGAAGTTGAATATGGATTCTTTTCATTGTGAAAAAGGAGAAAAAATACTCAGTCCTGTAGTAATTACTTTATAAATAATAAAACATTTCACCTGAAATACCGTTCTGTGAGAACATGATGCCCAGAGGGCAGCTCCAATAAGGCGCTCTTCTTGGGACCCTTATTCCTCAGGGAGACTGAGGTCTCCTGAGAGCAATAACTAATTATAAATTTTTCCGCTTTCCTCAGGCCTTATTGACTATGTGCAGCCAGAGCAAGGAAATCTCTCAAACAAGCCTGCATGGAAGGCAGGTACAGCTCACAGGAGCACAACAAGAATTTCTCATTTGATTGAGACACTTGGGTTTCCTGCCTTGGGCGACTTAATAAAATCAACCTGCAATGTGGTCAGTAATTCCATGCCAAGGGGTTCACCTTGTACGTAGCAGTCCTGGAGAGAGGTGAGGACGCAGAAGTAAAAAGGCTAAATAAGCTCACAGAACGTTAACATTTTCTGTGGAAAGCAGTATTGCTACTTCTGTGAACTGGAAGAGAAATCAAAACCTGGCTGGGTGATTTTTGCTGGTATCAGTGATGTTACGTTCTGCTACCTAATATGGGAGAAACTTTGTTTTTTACTTCATTTGTTATGAAAGTGGGACTCATTTCTGAGGAGACCCCAGGTTCAGGTTCTCTAAGTCCAAATATAGTAACAGTGACCCTTCAAATTCAGATTTATTGAATTCAAATGGTGCCCACATTGCCACTGAATCAATTGTTTTTACTCATGTGGAAAAATAGCTTAATCTGTAATCCTAGCCTACTGCAGGAGGAACCATTAAGAAAACAAAGCAATAGAGGGAGGAAAAGCTACCCCTAGCACTTTAATCAGTGTTCTTCTTGCCAAACTCTCTTGTAATTTCTATTTTTCATTTTTCCTCTAGTTTTTCTGCCTCTTTCTTCTCCATTTTGACTGCTTTGTATTTTCTGTGTCAGTGGTGGGGATTTATGGTAGAAATAATCAGATTTTACACTGTTACAGTTCTGGTACGCTTTTATCTCACAGGTTCCTTCCCCTAGCTGTCCAGCTCTACTGTTTATCTTCAGGACCAGAAAATACTCATCTCCTCTGTTGTTTCGTACATTAGCAGTTAATAGCAAAATCAATGTATATTGTCTTTCAAAATGACAAGTGATGCAAAAAGACTGAGTTCCAACAGACTAAGCAGACGGAGAACAGCTATCAGTCAAATGCACCTGGCAGAAGACTGAGGATAACGCATTACACTGCATTCCTAACCCTGCAGATTCAGAGTTGCTCTCCTCCCGGCCTGCGTGCCGTGCAAATCAACAAGTATAAAGGCAGGCGTGGTAACTGTCACCTTTTTGAGAAAATTTCTGATTGTGGGCACGTACAGGCCAGAATTAACTCTCTGCTGGGGGCATGCAAACGGCACCTGCAGCCCCCATCCCTCACCAAGCGGCTCTGCTTGGCCAGGGGAATCAGACCAGATTCGCTTCATCTTACCTGCTTTCCCTGCAAGGAATGACAGAGAGAACAGGAGGGGAACTTGGGACTGTGCTACTGATCTAATGACTTATGCACTGTGCTTGTCAATTTTTTTTCTCTCCTCCCCCAGTACTAACAAACATTTCTTACTGCTGACAAAGAAAACGAGAAATGACAGTGGTCGCTCTCTAAAAGCTGATTGTCCAGTGTCTTTTCAAATTGCCATAATCTCTGCTCCCAGTTTAGAGTGGCTTGTTCTGATTTGGGGATGAGTTATTCTTACTGTGAGCCGCGGCGAATAATTCCACTGCTACTAAGCAGTGATGATTCATGTTGCAGTTTTTCATGAGTGCAATGTGTCTGCTAGTCCTACTCTAAAGCCTCAAGTAAAAATGACAGTCCACAGCCACACGGACTGCCCAAGATAAAAATAGAAGTGTGAGTAGAGTTAAAACAATGACGCCCAGTAAAGTCACTCATGCTGAAGACACTATGTTCAAGTTCTGCCCTCAAGAGGAAAGGAGGGCTGGGGTGAATTCTTCAACTTGCATGAAGGGAACTCATCCTGACTAGGTGGGACTCCATTCCAACTATGGTTGTGAGGAAAGTTTCTACTTATCTGGGGAAGAGGAATAAGCAGCTCCCTCCCCCATTCCCTCAGATATATGAATTTATGCAAAACTTGTTCACTGTTAGCTAATAAGTTTGTACATGTGAGGCAATATGTGTGAGGCAACATGCCACTGTTTAACAAACTATTTACCAAAACAGTGCAGGGGTTACAGAAAAAATGCTGTCATGGTGCACAGGCTCAACACTTTTCTGGCTCTTTCTTTGTGTGCCAGTAAAAATGTACATTTGCAGTTTGAAGCTCTGCCCCTTTGTTTGGCTGTGCCCGGTTTGTTTGACTGGAGAGAACTCAACTTATTTATATGTAACAAAATTCTTATCTTTAAAAAAAGTTTTTATATTTAAAAGTTCCCTATAGCCACAAAGACCTGACAAATATTTATCAAAATCTTTGCTGTTACTCTAAATTTATTAATATGTAAACAAAATCCCTGATGTGTAAAGGACTAACCTGACAAATGTCTTCTTAAGACATCATGGCAAAATATAAATATAGATTCTTGGTTCTTTAAAAATGTCCCAAGGCTATAAATTAGCCCATCAAAAGGCTTTATTGTCTTTCGCCCAAGAAGGAAACACAGATGCCTTCTTCAGTGACAAAGCTAGATGTTGTTATGCCAACATCCAAAGCTCCCAGGCAGCTTCATTTCTCCAGGCTGCATATCTTTCCAATGTATTCAAAACTCGTTGTGCGATCAGCATAACTAACTTTTATCCATTGAATTAAAAGTGTCTCTAAGCAGAAAGAAAAAGCTGGCGTTGTGGAATGGTTAGAAAAAACAAGGCAGAATGAAGGTTTTTTAGGCAGCTGTAAGAGAATTTGAAAAATAATGAAAATGAACATTTTTATTGAAAACCAAAATTTGTTTATTTTTGAAATATTATTAATGGACATAAATTGCTATTCAGTCACAAATGAGTAGTACATAATAAGTTTCTGTGTTCACTAAAAGCTGAAAAGGTTTCATTTATCACTGCATTTAATGGGCATATAACCTGTCCATTGCATCACTCCAGCACTCAGGGTAAAATGCCAAGTGCAGGACGTTCCCTAACTAAGCACTTTGGGATCTGGGGATTGTCCATAGATGCAGAATGAGACAGAGTTCAGAAGGCACTAGTGAGAATTCCACTGAACTATTTCATTTTACTAACACCTGGTTCTTATTTGTTTGTGTTATATTTTAATAGAAAAAAGTTTCCTGAAATAACCTGAAAAGTACGATAAAGATTTATGTGAAGTCCAACTTCCCGTTACACTTCAGAAGTCGAAGATGGCTGAACTACAGTTTATTTTATTTTTCTACTCATTATTTGGTGTGGAAATTCAAGTGATGTCCTGTGTTGATGCCGTGCTTTTTTTTTTTTTTTTTTTTTTCTTCTTTTTTTAATGTGTAAAGAAATGGAACTTTTGATTCTCTTAAACAGTCAGGATTATATTTGGGCACTGAAACCATGGAGATCTTTTTAAAAAATGATCACTTAATATGATTATTCTTGGTGAGAAGATGAGTGGATCTGCTTTTGGTTAATGCCAGTGAACCCACTTATGCCAATCTATAGAAGTTGAATGGTACAGCCGTAAAAATAGACAAGGAAGTTCACATGACTTTCGGTTTTTAAATTTGGTTCCAGCTCAGCCACAAAAAGCCCTATGAATTTTTATAGCTGAAATGCAAATGCCCCAGAGAACAGAGGGCTGTATTTTTAAGGCTTCGAAGGGCAGATAACTCCTTTGACATCCAGCTTCCACCAGAGCAAGCTGGCCTCCTTGTTACCGTCACAAGCTGTAGCAACTGTGTACTAGACAGTAAGTTCCTTTGGTGAATAGAGCAGCCTTTTATTTCTCATGCCTTGAAGGTAAAACTGTTGAATGTATTTCAGACCTTTATCTCCATTGCTTAGGTGGTTGTGGGTGTCTTGGGAGAGAGAGCCCACTTTGTGTAACAACAGTTTATAAGAGATCAGAGTCCCAGTTGTGAAAACCATAAGGTGCTAGAAGAGAATCCCTTATCTGGATGTCATCAGCAAAATGCTGTCTAATTGCTGCCAGCAGCGTACATACACCTCAGCTGCAGCTGTGCTTTCGAAAGCAATGACATGTTTTTTTTTTATCTGCTTTGAAATAATTTGTTGAAGGCAAGAAATGGCTTCATTTGAACTGGTACAATGAAGATAGGTATGTAGATAGGTATTAATATGCTTTTAAATTGCAATTAAAACCAGGGAAGCATGATTAAATCTGCAGAGAGATTCAGTCCTGGATTTGATTCTGTTCTCATGGTGATGGAAATAAAAAGCATTTAATGGAAAAAGAACACCTCCCCAAACAATTTAAGGGTATGCCAACCCTTCATGCTCCAGTGTGCAGTGGAGTGATACCTTATCTAACTTCAAATAATGTAGCAGGAGTACCAGAAACGGCGTCAGTGTGGCGTGGAGCTTTGCAAGACAGGCACACATGTTGAAATGGAATTCAAGAGATGGCCTTGCATTCATTCAGGAAATTGTCTCAGAATAAATGCACACAGTTCAAATGAACATGAATGAAATAAGTATACAGTGAAATTGGCCAATTTGGTTCTATATTCTGGTGGAATTAAAATGTTATATGTAATCATACATCAAAGTCATATCACATAAATGATACAAAATCATATTACTTAGTAGTAGATTTAATAATTGCAAGAGAGATAAGATTTTCTTGCAAGTCCTTTTCATGTAATCTAATACAGACCTCTTGTTAGACTGTGTTACGCGGGGCAGGAATTTAGATGATGTTCCTAGCTCAAATGGCTGAAGACACCTGCCTGCCTTGGGTTATTAGTTTGCTATGAATATGAAACAGCAGTGTAATATTGAATGTCTAACCTGGAAGGAAAAAGCAGGAGGAAATACAGATTATAATATAGTCGCAGCCAGGCTTGCTGAGCAGATACATATATTTTATCTTGACATCAAGGCAGAAAATAAGACGCCGTGGGTCAGGTCAACACAACTGACTGGGGATTCATAGCATCCGAGGCAGATCTCAAACTGGTCAGGTAGGGGAACAGTCGCTCAGGCTGGTGCCATGAGCAGCTGCAGGGATCAAATTCATACAACGTGGTCTCAGTCTTGAAATAACTTTGTGGCCCATAGTCTCCTATCCCACCCCTTTCCTGCTCCGGGTATGACAGAGGAGGGTAGGTGAGTTGCACAATGGCTGGTCCCTTTTCTAATGAATTCTGTGTCCTTAAATGCTTGCAAAGGATGTTCATTGTCTGTATTCATGTTTGTGAAGATGTGGCGTCCTTTTCTGTGGGACCACCTGTGAGACTCCATGAGGACCCAAAGTATGAGCAGTTGCATTTGCTGAAGTTTGAAACATTAACCTTTTACTTGAAAAAGTCATGTTGGATGGCTTCCTGAAGGGAGTCTTATTGGGCAAAAATTCAACTGAAGCAGTTCAGCTGTCTGTAGAGATGGGACTGGGGAATGATATGTTATTTGGCTCACAGCCGGTGGGAAAAATTGCTAAGGATTGTTTTGTGGTGCATATGTACACGCAGTGTAAACTTTGGCTGCAAAGGGAACACTAATTTAGGCATTTCCTAAGTTCTGAGTGCTTAACTTTGAAACCTTCATAGCTTTAATAAAGATTTTTATTAGTTGTATATGAGATAGAGAAGCTTGCTTTCATAAAAAACCTTGATTAATATGAAATCCCTTCAGGAATAAATTGAGAAGGTGTTCACCAGCCAGAAAGTAGAGAGTCTTTCCTTGAGCTGTATCCATTCTGAATTTCTCTGGAATTGCAACATTTTTGTGCCTTTGACGAAGAGAGTGGTATATGAAGTTCCTGTGAAAGGGACAGGTTGTGGGAGAAAGCATGGAGGTGTCTTGTGGGAAACGAGGTGGTGTGCAGCACAGGTTAAAGGGCTGCACACAGGTTTCAGTCCTTGGAGTGCTGCTTGCTGGAAGTCTGAACTTTCAGACTGTCGTGTAAAAATACCTTTTCTTACAACACTGGAAAATGATAGCAGCTAACAGGTGAGCCTCCATCACTGAGTTGCTCTACTGATGCTGTTACGATGAAGAGGTAAGCTGGTTTCTATATTTTAGGAGAAAAAAAAATTCAGTCAAAAGTACAATTTGTTTTTTGGAAATAAAACTTACCTTTGGGCACAGAAGACTACAAAAATATCATCAAACTTCTAATGTTTTTTGTTGGAGAAGTATTTATTAGCTCTTAAAAAATAAGCCATTTTCCTGATTCATGTTTCCTACTTCTACAGAATTCAAGTTTAGTCAGACTGTATATATAGAAAAATTTAAGAATATATAGAAAACTTTCATTTTTGAAGCCACATTATTGTTTCAAACTAAAAAACCCATAACTTTATCTGCTTTCACATAAGATACTACTGGTCTTGTAGCTGCTAGTAATAAACTAATCCTATCTGTTCAACTATGTGTAGGTGTTCAGATTTTTATCACAGAAATATATGCTTGCTTGGGATCATACACCAAATAATAGTAACGAATATGCAATGTAAAATCATAACAGCAATATTGAAGTAGTGAAGGAGTCAAATTATTTATACATTATTTTTCTGCTAGTATGTCTGTGCCTAAACAGATGTGTGCACACACACGTGTATGTATAACACAGCATAAAGGTTTTAATTTATAAAAATTGAAGGAAGCTCCAGGCCTTGTACTTCCCTTTATAATTATTAAGATGGCTTGTATATCAAGAGAAGGAACAAATTCTATGTGCAACAATGAATTATGTAAAAATAATCTGTGTAAACAAAATACATCTATTGAATATACAAGTCCCACTGGCACTTTTATTGGTGCAAGGGGAAGAACAAAACATTTCTATCCTCCGTAAAAAGGGTCATTATTTTCATAATTTTAGCCTGACATATTATTATCCTCACCTATAATACTTTTATTACTTATGTTGTAAATTAATCTTGGAAGGTTGTTTTAACTCTGCACTGATTTCACTTTACCTGATTCATTATTTACTTGTGTGCAATATTGACCATTGTATTACTCAGCTATAATTAGGAAACCACATGGGAAAATGTGATACTTTACACTTGTTATTACCCCACTAAAGTCATTGCCCATAGTGTTGCAAGGCATTCTAAGTCAGTTTAAACACACAGGAAAACATGTTAATGTGTTTCTTCTTCCCTGCACTCGGCTCTTTATTATTTTGTTATTGTTATTTCTAAATGAAGTTGTTTGTTTTCCATTTTGCTGTTTACTATCAGGAAAAAAGAAACAACATTAAAATGCTGCATCTGAAAACACCAACCCTTTGTCTTATTGGAATTTGGATTCATTTTGAATCATTGCATCTAGTTGTGTAATTCCTTCAGATAAACGTTCTTTTACAGGTAAGCCCCTATACAAATAACTTGCACTAGGAGCTGTGTTTGAATGTCTGTTGCCTATTTTTGACATAGGAGGGATCATGATTTCAACTGTTTTTTTCCTGAAAAAGATTTTTATTAAAATTATTGCTTCTTTTCTTTTTTTTTTCTTTCTGAATCAATATTTTCTAAGTTGATAATTTCTAGCTACCTCTAATCAGATGGCACTGGTTTGCCATCAAAATTGTGAGAGGTGGCTTCAGGCAGTAGCACCAACTAGCAGGGCACTGGTGTGTTCAGCTCTCTGTGGGATCCTGAAGGACCTTGAAGGGAGTTCACCTGCCAAGGTCAGAGCTTGTACTCAGCCCATCCCTCCTTTAAGCACATGTGCTTTCCGCAGCAGGAAGAATAGAAAAGGGACTTTTCTTCTGCCAGGCCACTCTTTAGAAGATTGATGGTCCCACCTTTATGCAGACTTTTGAGTGGAGTTACCCTTCTAAAATGCAGTGGGAGAAAAGATGGAGCTGCTTTCAAGCTAGGCAGTATTTAGTATATTAGACTATAATTGTTAAATTGTTGAGAGCTTTCTTTCAGATAGGGAGCACCTAGAATTCATTCCGCCCTTTGTTTGAGAGGCTCCCAACTTTATTCCTCCCCCTTCCTGAAGAGCACCCATATTGGCAGGGAAAATGTTTGGGTCTGCTCAGGCAGAGAAGGGAATGAAGATGGGTTTCCCTCACCTTAGGTGAAGACTGCACTATGGAGGTGTTTGTGTAATGGAATATGGTCTAAGTGATCTTCCTTCAAGTTGTATTGAGAGAGTTGAAGCGGCCGCTGATACTTGCATGGTGTTTGATCCTGTACCTCTGTATTGAGCACACTATAAAACTGTTTAGGGGATCAGAGAGGGCCATGGGTATAAAAAGGCCTGAGCTTTGAAACTTGATCAGCTTCATCCATCACCTGGAAGCCAAAGAGATCTTTCTGCCAAAGATGAGATGCTTCTGGGAGTTCCTTGGAGTAATGAGGTGCTTGTGAAGTGAAGGGTTCTTCAGGATTGCGACATTGGATTTGTATGCCTAAAATCCATATTTGGATCTCTATGTAGTCTTTCAGAAGACTCCTGAAAGGCTTTGCCCCTCTGTAAGGACAAATATGACAATTCCTGAGAGCAGACACATTCCAGGATTTCACCCTGCCTAGCAGCAGAAAGCAGAGGTGTGTAAAACCACTGGCAGATACTGCTCCATTTCCTATCTGCACCATTAAGTTCATGGCCACACTGATGCTACACAGGCCTGTATTCAGTCTCTGCCCTTAGGGAAAAGTAAAATGCATCTCAAAATTATGCAAGTACTCTGCAGAGAGCCTATGTCCTGGGTTTCCTTCCTGCCCTGCTCCGATAAAATGATCCCTGCTCCCAATACTCTTTACCCTGTGGAGAAGAGCTTTAAACCTAAGCTGCTGCTCTTCTCTTCCTCTGCATGTACCTGGGGCTTTGGGGGCTTGTTGTATAATGAAGATCACCAGACAGGACACTTTGCATCAGACACGTTTACCTATATGATGAGCTATGTAAGTTTTATTAGTGTTACACTGAAAAATGTATTAAAAAGTGCATTCCTGAAATGTATTTCATGGTGTGACTGAAATTGATTTATGCTTGTAAGGGCATAGAATTATTAATGACTTCTAATAGTACTTTTATTAGTGCTTCTAAAATTATAAGACTAGGTCAGTTATTTAAGGGATTTAGTCAGATTTATTAACACATTTTAAAGTTCTTCTGGCTGAGTGAGAAAGTGGGTGTGGAATTCCTATGAGCTAGATATTAACCAAGCTGTCATACTAATGGACTTGTACTAATAATTATTTTTCTTTCATCAGTGTCAGAAGTTTGTTTATGAAGTCTAAAGGATTTTGTCTAAAAACATGAGGAAGTACAGAAAAAATTATTTAGTGCATATGTTTGCGAGAGACTATATCTTTTGGTTGATCTATTTTAATGACTATATATTTGTTATTGCTTTCATCCACTAATGGCTTGCTTACACTATTTTCCCTTTCAAATTCTACATCGCAAGACTATCATAAGTGGATTATCTCCTTAGATTTATTTGACCTAGATGGCAATAATTTGGTATGTCTGTTTGCCTTGGGATTTGTCTTTTGGGTTTTTTTCTGTTATTTTGTATTTCAGCTTCCAGGAGATTGTACAGATGATAAAAAAAAAAAACCCAAACCAAAACAATTGAGTGTAATTTTCTTTCCCATCTGCATTTACAAGCCCGGCAGGAAGAAGTTCATAGCTGAACAGATGGAGTCAGTACAAACTAATCGCTACATCTGTTAGATGTTGAAATTATGACAGGGTGGTTAAAGCCCAGCTCTGTGCAAGGAAGACACAAGGGTTTACGAAGCCAGAGGGGGTGGAAACTTGTTTCCCATGCAGAAAGATGGAATCACGAATCTCTGCTCTCGCGGGGCCATCAGTTCATCTTGTTCCTTTTGGTTCAGTGGTAAAATTCCTCACATGGAGAGGAGCAGGCGAAGTCTGCCTGTGCGATGCCAGGAACAGCTGGAGATGTGCTCTGTCTCTCAGATATTTAAAAAAGAGAAAATCAGCTTCTTTTTTCCAAAGTCCAGAAAGGGTCTAAAGCAGAACAAGAAAACAAGCTGTTGGTCATTCTTTCCATCTGATCCACAGGTTTAGTGTAAACCAGGAAAATCCCTCTTCATGAAATTATCAAGTGTACCTCAAGCATATAATATGATTTTTAGGATGACTGAAAAGTTCTGAATTAAACAAAACCAACCAACCACGTTTATATAAAACAAAACAGAAAAAATATGTAAGCCTGTTTAATGATCCGGAATATTTTACTGGACGCTGTGTCAACAAATCAAATGGAGGGAGGTTTGGAAACTTGACATAATATGTAAACAGAGCTGTACCAGGGCAGCTGTGAGGAAATACTTTCTTCTTCCTTTTAGAAAGAGAATGGGAAACTCAAATGTGAAATTGCTTTGACCTAATTTTATTTTGGGATTCTTTTGTATAGTCTGGAAACTATGTATCCAATATAATGTTGTCTTTGCGTAGTATCTGTGTAATAGCGTGCCTGACAAATACAAAATGGGTAGGGGGTGGGTAGTCATGTAATAGCTCAAACTTTGCTGACTGTGTGCCTCTTCAAGTCTGACATTTTAGAGGATAATTCCAGTCCAATCTGACTGGGAAATGTCACACGCCTTTTCTTATTTTTGTCTCTCTCTCAAATTACTTGAACGTGTATGTTCTCTGTGGTATGGGAAATACAGGTGTTTTGGTCCAAAATCTAGGCATTTGGAAATGTTCTGCAGCTGAATTTCAGTGTAATCTCGATAATAATTTGTGAAATAAAGTGTAAAAGGTTCCTCTTTGAAACATATTCAGGTATGCCTTAATAATTGCACATGCAACAGCACATGGAAATTTTATCACCTGGGAGATACCTGCTTGATTTCGCTCACAAACTAGGTAGTTTACATGTTTAAACATGAGTTTAAAGGTCAAGGGATCTATTAGTAGATGTATTAGAAAATACTGGGCCAATGTTGTCCATTACAATGGTCTGTCAGTGTACAATTAATGCTGTACAAATAGCTTTTGAATTCCTAACTTATGTATCTATAAGTGAGCAGCTTTAATTGTTGATGTTCTCAAACAGTTTTATCATGGATTTTTAACATTGGATTGTGAGGGAGGAGAAGAGGGAGAATAAGTTTGAATTTTTTACTTGCAAAGGCAATAAAAACTGTGATTAAAATTAATTTCTACCTTAAACCCAATACCTTTTAATGATCAAGTTTCACATATAGTAGCTTTAATTTGCTGAAGGACAATGAAGAACCAGAATGAAAAGTAAATATGAAACAAAGTAAAGAATAAGGATCTCTGTGGATTCCTGTATAATTCACGTGGTAAGGGGTCTGATATTCCTGCATATTGGCAATGGGAGTTAAGAAAGACCATGTAGTGTTACTGATTTCCAATATTTTTTCCTCTTTTAAGGATAATGAGGTCCATAAGAAGGTAAGAAAGACGTGTGATATGTGTTTGTAAAGCCAAAAGTTCATCACAAGCAAAGACATCAAATTTTCTGTTTTGAAGAATATGAAACATATGCCAAAACATTTCACTTGGGACTCCCAAGTGTACTTTTACCCTTCTAAACCATTTGTGAATGTAAAGACATGGCACTCAAAGGCATAGTTGCAGACTTCTCTTTCTTTTTTCAAGTGGTATTCTCATTGCAGGTTTTATCAGCAAAAATGCTTCACAGAAGTAAATGTTTTAAAAATTAGTTTATATTCCTCTCTTGCCCTTTTCTAATGAGTAATGCTGGTGGACGGTGTTCAGCAGTAACTCAGTACGCGCTTGCACCATGGTTCGGTGCTTTTGCTAGTGCGCGTGCTCTCCCGCCCCAGCCAGCCCCACGGCTCCCCACCAGCAGTTCTTTAAAGGAGCCATTCCTCACATCTCTGTTTTCTAGGTATGCATAACGCCAGCAGCAGTTAAAGGCACAATTTCAAATTCTAACAAGCACTCCATTACTTAAAATACCAGTTAATAGACTTTTACGGTCTTTGATGCCTTTCCTCATGGGGGAAACTGTGATGTTCCTAAAACGGCCTCAGAGCTGTAGGGAGAGGATAAATCCACTAGTTCTTTTACTCAGCTGTTTAAGTATGCTGTATAGTTGTTCTCGTCTGAGATCACCACCTCCAAGCCACTAACCGTTCTTTTCCTTCTTTCTCAGTTCTGGGCATAACACTAATTTTGAGCTGCTTGTGTCTATCTGGATCTTGTGCTACCATCTGTCTTGACGTTGTTTGCTACTGTATATGCAACACAGTATTATTAGCTTAAAGTGCGGACCACCATCATTTGGATTTTATTTTTGCATTCCTTTTCCTCTGTATATGCATTTTCTCAGTAATGTGACCGGACTTCTCAAACAGTGCATTCCTGTTTTAAGTTTTCAGTTAAATAAGGCTTTAGCCAATGACATTGTTTGCTTTAGGACCAAGCTTTGTAGTTTTTGCAGTTTGTAAAGCTGTGTGCTTTAGCATGTTAATAAAGCTGGTTCAACTAAATCTGTCAGAAAACTGGAGTAACACATGTCTCAAAGAATACTTTGCTGAAAGCTGCTTAAATTCATGCCACTACACGATGGTGTGCTATCGGATCGGGCAAGTACTTCGCTGTAGTGTCTTCCAGGTTTTAATCTGTTTTTAACTGAGACTTTTAAGTGGTTTAAAGAAACATCTGCTAGAATGCATTGGTGGACAACTTCATTGTTTCTATTTATTGTGCAGGAACAATATTATGAATTCCAGATAGCCAGAGGTGGTAGAAATGTGCAAAGGTCAGCCGTGATATGGAAAGTTTTTGGCACTTTGGAATATGCCTTTTGCTTGAGCGTTTGAGTCCACTTAATGTGAAGCCAAGAATGTATGCTTTTAATTTCAAATGTTGTACTGCCTTTCAGATGTAGTCCATTTATCTTCTGCTGTAATATTATTCACCACTTCTCTGAAAAATTCCTTGGAGTTACTGTTACTCTTGTTATCCTTTCTGTTTATGCTGTGAAAACTGTTGATATATTCCCAAGTTCTTGCAAAGTGATAGAATCCTTTGAAGTTTTTGCATCTTTCCCCAAATACAGGGGTTTGTTTAGTGATATTTTACCCTTCTGTTTTATTTTACAGTCTTGAAGACTGAAGTTCTCATTTCTGTCTTTATCTCCCACATTAGTTTGATTTTTTTCTTGTCCTTAGTGTCAGGATAAAATTCAGCCTTCAAACTCGTCTAACTTTTGCTTGCCAACAAATAATTCCTAAGTTTTCTAGCCTTTCTGAACATCCTATTGTAGACCCAAACTGTAACACAGTCTGAAAGAACTCAGTTCCACAAAGACTAACTCTTTTGAGGTAGTCAGGCTCTACTTCCTTTTTATTATTTGTCTAAAATTCTCTTGTAGTTTTGAGTGTGGTAGACGTCATATGTCAGTATACAGTACTGTAGTTATTTGTCTGTCTAACCAGACCAAGGCCTACTGAAAACTTTCAGAACTAGCAGTATCCAGAAATAAAACTATCTTCTGCTTGTCTTCCTTCTCGCTCACTCCCGCTGCTTGCTAATACAATCTCTGCTTTTGCTGTCCCTGTATTTCCTGGTACATTAATGGTGCTGGGAATTTTTTTTTTTTTAAGAAAAGCCTTAGCTTGCTTTTGCCTACTGCAATATGTTTTTCCGTAGTTTCACACAGGTCTGATGGAGTTTTGCTTCAAAGGGTTTTTAAGTTCCTGTATCACTTGAGCAACAGAGTTGTCTTCATAACCAGTCCCAGCTGCCTCATGACACTTTCTCTTACCAACCTGTATTTAGTAAGTTCTCTGAACAGAGAAGCTGAACATCTGGCTCATCCCTTTAGCAAGATGACATATGCCATTCTCAAATCTATCGCATGGTGCCTGATGTAGAGACAGTCTTTCGATTACATTAATTTGCCAATAATGGTCATTCTGCAGGAAAAGCTAGCTCTCAATTTCCCTTCTCACAGAAGTCTTATGTAAAAGAATTAAATAAAATATGGCGTTCTAGTTGCAATCTCTGATAAACAATGCATACTGTATGGCAATTTGATCAGATGGATCACAAAGTGTCCTTTATTTTTATGAATAAATAAGCAGGTTAAACTGTAAGAAACTAGGTAATGCTCTTTTGCCATGGTTGCTCAGGTCATGACAAGATGAGATCCAATTGCCTGGTGGTCTAGCAGGGACAGAAGGTGGAGCTGAGTCCTACCTCTGTTTCCGAATCACTGCCCCATCTAAGAATTGAACTTACAACTTCCCTTTCACTTCACTGAACGTCTGCTACTCCATGAATGATGACCCGTTATTATTGCTGTCTCAGTCTTCTGCTGCTTTCTTCTTCTGTTTTGTTTTCTGCCTGTGATTTTGCTTTTGTTCAGTGTGCAGAAGAGATGAAGTGACATGGATTGACAGATGGGGGGGAGAACTTGGCCTTTAAGACATGAATTTATGCCAACCTCAACATCTATGAGTGCTCCAGGGAAAAAGGAGCAAACGTTTACTCCAAGCAAGTCATCCTCAGCACAAGTATTCTGCTGTTGAGAAAAGGTGTAGAACTAGAGGAGGTCATCAGACACAACTGTGAAAGTGTTTACATGACAAAAGAAATTAGTAAAACCATAATAAGGCAAGCCCAACAGGAAATTACTGAGCCTGTATTTACTTCTTGTCTCCTTCTGAGGTTGCAGGAGAAAGGTGGCCTCTAATAGCAATGGCAAAAACACAAAAATCAAATTACAAATTTGTGGCATATGTTTTCCAGTGCATGAATATAATACTTTGACACGGTTGGGTGTGGAGGTTTTACTGCTTAATGAAAGGCTGTCATGGAGATCACCAGGTTTCTAACAAAATTGAATCATGAGGGTGTAATCAGCGAACTGAGGAGCAGAACACAAGTGGTTGGAACAATTGCTTTGCTGTGGTGGTAGGATTTATATTTTGTGCAAGTACTTTCATAGATCTCTCTTGAGAGCCTCTCTATGCCAGTAGTTCCACTGTGTGCCTTTGCTCTGTAGCAAATTTCACGTGTTTGGTGTGGCTGGTTCAGTAAGCATGTTTGCTGCTCTTTGTAGACTAAATCTGACTAATACTTCTTCCAATCAGCTCTGAACATACTAACCTCCCTCTTCCTTGCCACAGCTAGCATCCCTCTCATTTATGCTAGGGACCAGAATAAAATAGAATCAAGACAAACTATTTTTTTCTCTCCGTTTAACTTTCTTGTCTTACTCCCTCCTTTCTCCTCTTTCACACTGTTCTCTCTCACCTCTCCTCTGCTTCATTTTCATTTCCATTTCCACTTCTTCTTAGGTGTTACAGTAGAAAGTATGAAGGTATCGTCCTTCAGGACCAAAGAACAGCCACGGAAGAAGGAGGAAAAAGACACTATAACTCTTACATATATATATATTTATATATACATTTTTAATTTTCCACTATTGATATTCTCTTCCTCATGATCAGAGCAGGAGAAAAAAAAAGTTATATATATCTCTCTCTTAGATACAGAAGATAGAGTGGGCTTTCAGTAGTTTGATACTCATGTTTGTGTTTAATACATGCACTGACTGGGCAGATACCATCTTCCTCATTGTAAAAGTGGGAGCTTGGTGGTCTGTTCTTGCTCTCACTCTGCTCTGATCCAGGTTCATGCATTTCCCTGGGTATTGGTATTCGCAAGAGGTTACTTTTTTCTTTAGTGGTATGTGGGTTTAATTTCTTCTGTTATTTGGGCATAATTTCTATGTGTGATGTCTTATAATTAATAATATATTGACTATAATTAATTATTTACTAGTCTATTTGGCATTTCTATTAGACATGATGGATAGTTACAGCGTTTATGGATATGCTGTAATAGATAATATGGGGCAATACGGTGCTACGCTGAAATAATGTCCTGAAAAAATGTAAACACCTGCTTCCTTCTAATTATGAAGAAAAGCACGAGTTACTTTGGTTTTTGATCTTTCACTTCAATGCTCTGGTCCAGCAGTGATTCAATATGTTATAGCAGACACTTCTAAAATGAGTGCAAGTTGCTTCAAAATGTCTCCAAGAATGTGGATCTTTTCTCTTTGCTATGAATTAAAAAGAACTGGAAGAAATTCAGGATTATGTAGGCAAAAAAATTGTTTGGAGAAAATTTCCAGGACTGCTATCAGTCTATCTGAATTGCCAGTAAGGTAAATAGGAAGCAAACACAAAAAACAGTCTAGGGCATTCTGGTGTCTAACTGTCGTAGTAATGAAAAATAGAGTAAAATATGAGGAGAAACCTATTAATTGCTGTGAATAAGAGGGCATCAAAGGACCAAGCATAAATATAATTGTGTGCTTTTGCCTTGCCAGCTAGTCCTGTCCTTACTGATTGTGAGTTGAGGCAGGGGGAAGGATTAGGGAGGAGAAGAAAGCTGTGTCAGGAGGACAAGGATCGAGAGAGCTCTGGTGCTCTGGCTTCTGTGGTGGCCACGTGCTAACTGATGTGAGGAGGTGGACAGAGTAGAAATGTTAGAAGCAAGCACAGCATTTAAAAATGACTCTTCCTGGCCCTGGCTACTGTGCCATCATTTGAATATCTCTTGCTTACTTAGAACTGAAGGAGCAGCCTATGTCTCATACACAAATCCCTGTATGCATAATCGCAAACTGAATAGAAATGAAATTATCTCTCTTGTTTGTTAAAGTCTCTGACAACAGTATATCTGAATGCCATGAGTCATATCTGATGCTCACTTAAAATCAGTGAATAGTGAATCATTTCAGAAGGGACACTCAGCTGGAGGATACCATTTTTCACTTTTAATATTTTCTTTCTCAGGATCAGAGCAGGAGAAAAAAATCAGTAGTTTTAAATAATTGTGGAAATAAAAAAGCTATTAATTTATTAGTAAATTAACAGTTTCTGTAGCTGACAGGGTTTTTTGTATTACATGTTGGGAAGAAAATTCCTATATCTTTGCATAACTTTGATTTAAGATCATTTTTGCAGGAGGAAAATTTTAAAACCATAGAGTTTCAAGAAGGATTCGAAGAACTTACAGTAAAGAAACTAGGCTCGTTTACTGAATTCTGTGCTTTATTACTGCCTTGAGAAATGGAAGATAGGCTTTAGTATGGCTGGAGACACCTCCACTCTGTCAATGAATTGAGATAACGAGGTTCAGATGTCTCATCTCTGAAAGAACTGACTGGATGCAGATTAAATTAGGCTTTCTGGCACTTCAGACTATATTAATGAAGCCTGTGTTGTACAGCCTTCCATACATGCTTCAAATGGCTGTAAGAAAACTCTTCTTTGTATTATTCATTGCCTGGAAATTCATCTCATGGAAGTGGCCTATTCAATAAAGCCATTAGGATAAACCAGTTTAACACATCAAAACCTAATGAGCAACAAGACCAAACCAATTATTCTCTCATTAATTGGTAGGGATTAGACTAAGAGTTGATAAAGTGCTTTTCACCTGCTTATCACAAAGCCCTGTGCAAGCCAGTATCCCCGGTCCACAGAGGAAGACTGATGTGCTGAAGGTCAGTAATAGTAAATGGGAAATAAGAGACTGTTCTACTGGGGCCCAGTCCTGTACCCTGGGCAGAAATAGCCCAATTACACTGAGGTGGCTGACCTTTTCTGGAAACATTACTGAAACTAATGCCATGTATTGCTGCTGAAAAACATTTTGGCTTAATAAAAAATTCCAATTTTAATTCTTTTTTTAAATTTGGGTTGTCTTTTTTTTTTTTTTTTTTTTTTAGCTGAACTGAGTTTAAATCATTATTCACTTGTGTTGGACGTTTTTATGTGAATATGGGAGTGACAGAATTAAAGTGTATTTAAACTGTACCTTGATTGCAATGAAGACAAACAGTTGTGGAGAGAAGATAGTTATAGAAATAGATGTATACTCTTGGGGTTATTCATAGACACGTGTATTTGTGTGGATGTTTGGATTTCTACCCAACAGTGGGATTTGCTTTAGACTTTCATTCCTTCTCCTTCCCTTATTTTTAATTTTTCTGTCTTCTCTGTTTTGAGTATTTAGATATGTCAGTGCCTTTTTAACTATCACATATGTCTTTAGCAGAATTCTCCTTATACTTCTACTGAGACAGTAGATTCTGTAAGCCTTTTTGATCAGCTTTTGGGATTTGGTTAATAATCCCTTCATTTTCTTTTTTTTTTTTTTTTTTATTTTTGTTTTTTTTTTTTTTTTTTTTTTTTTTTTTTTTTTTTTTACAATCAATAGTGTTTTATATCCAATTACTGTAAAATTACTCTTCAGCCTTGGTCAGAATATTCAGGAGTGGAAAAATGATCTTTTAGTTATTTCAGAATAGTTTCAAGATGTCATGAATTGACATGGGAAACCCAGATGTTTTTAATTCTGAAAATTGAGAAATAGATTTTGAACAGGAAAGCTATCTTGTTTGATGTGCATCCTCGGGAAGGAGGATAACAGAAGATTCACCAGTTCTCTGTTATGCTGTCATTTATATAAAAAGATGGAGTGGAAATGGTTTCTGGACATCTGTTCAAAGCCTTAGGAAAATCTTGATGGAATCAAATGAAAACCAATAACATCCACAAGCCTTGCATCTTCATCAGCTGTTAAATCCCCTATCAAACCTCTCAGAGTAAATCTGGTAATTTGTATTTTTCTTAACCTTTCTTAAACACACATAAGGGGAACTGCAAACATAGCCTCTCAAAATGTGATCTCAAAAATTAACACAATAGAGACAGGAAAAGATAACTTTAATTTCTGTAAAGGCGTATTTTTAATTTTTTTTTTTTTTTTTACCCAGCTATTCATGCTATGGCATCCTTGCCTGCCACGCTCAGCAAGCAACATGGTAGGATTTCCACACAAGTGTCGAGGAGAGCACTAAACCTTCAGTTTTGGTGGGAGTTGGCGTAATGGTCCACACAGGAGCCGAAGCAGAAAACTTCCTTGGAGGACTTGGAGGACAGGCTGCACATTGCAACATCTCTCAGTTCTTCTGAAGTCAGCGTGAGCCACTGTGGAACACGGGACATGGAGAAAGCTCTCCCCTGCTCTGATGTGACTGTTCCCCTGAAAAAAAGCCTATTTATGAAGGAATTGTGTTGTTTTTTTCTGACTGGTTAATTCAGACAAGGTAGGTGACATTTCTCTCATAAATTTGAGTGGGAAGCAACTGTTTATAAATACATTTGAACGCATGTGCAATTTTTAAGGAAAGACTGTTAAAATAATCTCCCTTGTGAGTCACACCATATGGGCGGGCACAGATTGCTTCTCTCCTGCTCTCTTGGTGACTTCTTTACCTCCTCTGCTCAGTACCTGGGCCCAATGGCTGGCACAATACTTCCCAGTGAGTTGACTCTTCTCTGTACTTCCCACAGAGCAGCAGCCTATAAATACAGATTCAGCTATAGGTAAGGCCAAAGACTGTGCCTACAGATTCTGTCTCTCTGTGTAAAATCCCTTAGGAGTAAGGTGGAAAAAGGAACCAGTATGGTACTGGGATTACTTATTATACTGCTGAAGGGTTTGGAATAGCTGCAATGGAACCAGGGGAACGCCAAAGTTCATAGATCTTTACAAACAGCGTGTATCATTTTCCTGCTTTCTAACATCTGAATGTCTAGTGAACTCATAAGCCAGAGCAGTCTCTTTTGTCACTTGGGTAGAGAATTGTCTTTCAACCTGAAAATGTTTTTAGAAACCTGTTTGAAGTGCGTGATTAAAAGTGGTGGCATGGTGGTATCAGATGATCATTTTGTTTCATAGTGATGTTTAATCCTTGGTCAAGAGAAAGCCCTTTGGGTTTTCTTCAGTATTCTGCTTTTTCATTCTGAAGGGCTCTACAGTCATGTCAAAGTCACAATGGATGACTGTAAGTTGCTATATTTAATCAAGTATAAGGCCTTCTTTATATTCACTGGGCAAATATTTGGCCTGACTTGAGATGTTACTGTTCCTCTCTCCAAGCAAGCAGAGAATGTGTCTGAGCTCTGGGCTACAATCTGGCATCCAAGTTCAAATCCAAGTTAATCAGGAGTTTCATCTAATAAGTTAATTTAATTGTTTCAGCTAATAATTTTCCATTCTGGTCACTGTAACCAAAAGTCAAACTCATGGAGTTGCTCTTTCTCCCCTTTGGCTGAGATTGCTTTTACGTCGTATTGGGTATAGCTGAGGCTTTTACTGTTTCTGGTTCTGCTGCTCAGGTACTTTGGTGGTGGTTTGCTGGAGCCTGAGAGAGCAAGGTGCTGCTGACATCTCTTCTGGACTTTGTTTTGGTAGCACTATGTGATTCGCTTCTGAGCATAGCTATGAGCATTGCCAAACCACAGGATGCTCCAAACAGTTATCGAACCCATTAACCACCTGCTTTCTTTGATAGCAGTAATAGTGTTACTATGAATCCTTATCACTGTACCTACTTATTTACAATGAATTATAACTAATATTTACATTTTTTTTCTAAACGGCTGGTGTTATTTGCTTGTACTACTTTGGAACCATACTGTTAAGAAGGGATCTTTCCAGAATAGCAATTTATCTCAAAGAATATTTCAAGTAGGTTCATCTGTTATATTTTTTCAAATCCCTAGTTCCTTATTTAATGGTTTATTTTATGCTTTGGTGTTCTTTCTGCTCCAAATGGCTTTCTACCCAGAAATGCCCATCCACAAATGATTCTGTGACTGTTCTTAGGCTCAGGCTGGTACTTCAGAAATGTAGTAGAGCACAGAACATAATGAGAAGAGGTCAAGAAACATTCATATTTATTGTCTTTCAGTGACTGTAGTTTACATCTTAAAACAAGTTGGGCTTTTTTCTTTGGCCTGTCCTTCAATGTGAGTTCTGAAAATCAATGTATTCTTTTTTTCCTCTTTCTCAGCGGTTGGTGGTGTATGTCTAACAGATGGGGATGTTGCAAATGGCATGAGTCCTGTTCACAGTGATGGTAAATGGCTGTTAGTTCAAATATATCGGGGCTGTGACTCTGGATATACTAACATGCCCTGGGAAAGACTAATTTCTCAGAAAACAGAAAAAAATGAGGGTGTTGGAGTTACAACTCTCGTGTTCTCTTGTTTGACCGAGCTAGTAGAGAGTAAAAGAGCAGTGTTTAATGGACGTGCCTTTTAGAGGTGTTTGTAATATTCTCTTCATTGGTGCAACCATAGTGGTTTCCCAGGTACAAGTCAGATGGTAGAGAAAAAGATGGCTCAGACAGTTGGTGCAGTGCTGTCTCCAGTTTTTCACCTTTTTCACCACAATGTTCTCTTGCCTTGTACTGTACTGTAGAAGCAAACTCATCTGTTGCCCTTAGTCTTGCTAGGGATCAGAAGTTTGAAAATATTTCTCAGCAGTAAACATCCATCACAGTTCAGGAATCTGTGTGTATAGTTGCAAAGGAAAGAAAATTCTGAAGGCTGAATCCAGCTTTCATACATATCAAGTGGTTTAGCCTTTGCTTCCCTTGCCTTGGTAATGGGATTCTGCATCAGGATCAGTGTCGGGACACCAAATCTCAGTGACACAGAATGGAGCATGAAAAAATCAACCAGTTTAAATGTTCTAATGAGCCAGGAAACTACTTTGACACAAAAGAGCAAAAGTAGTTTGCCAAAAACGAAAGGTGAAAGTAAAGTTCTTCTCCCTTTCATCTTATATTTTCAGTTCAAGCTTTCTTGTTCCAGAAGAGCTGGACTTCTGTAGAAAGATCCAATTTTCAGCCTGTCTCTGTAGTCAGAACTTCCCCAATACAATTTAATTTCTCAATTACTGCCAATTGTTTTCTTTCAGTTCACAACTAAGTCTTCAATAGTTGTGGTTTTGGTTTTGTTTTTTTTTTTTTTTTTTTTAAGAAGTAAAAATTTTCACTGGCAATTCCTGAAAAAATGTTGCTCTTATACTGACACGTAAAGGTATCCTTAACTATGTGCTTTAGGGCTCAATATTTCATGCTGGCAACCATTTTAATGTTTTCTGGTTTGAGGCTTGCAGGTGGTGCCCTGTGAAGAAGTGCATTTTATGGTATTGCTGTTTGGTGTACTTGTCAGTGGAAATGCCAGGTCTGACGTATTTGAACCAGAAGTTTCCATGAACTTTCCTTACCCCATTCCCTTGTAAACTTTGAATTTTCAGTTCAGCCCTTGAATTGTTGCAGAATTCGTAGTGCTCAGCTAAGAGTGAGAGATACTTAGTGTGCCCTGGTTCTTTCAACTCCACCTGAGCTCAATACATCCATGATGTACCCTTTAAAAGTTTTGCTGTTTGACTAAAACAAAAAGAAAAAGAACTTAACCCACTCAGATAACCTGAGCAGTCATTTCCCCCATATGTGTGGAAAGGGAAAAAGTAGAACATTCAAATGCTTCTTTTAAAATGCTGGAGAAGGCAGTGGATTTACATCTATAGAGCCTGTGCTATCACAAGCCTTGAAAGGCTCCCTGTCACATGCCTTGAAAGGCTCACTTGACCATTTTAAGTAACTCTTGAGGAACTCTTCAACAAAATATTTTTCAGCTGTTATTTCTCTCTCTTCACTTTAAAATCTTGTTTCTAGTAATATTATTCAACAATTCTGTTGTGGTCGCTGTGAAACCTCTCATGTTCTGCTTCTGCAGTTTTTCATTTGACATACTGACTTTTTTTTTCTAGTAAATCACGGAATAATTTAGGTACAAAGAGACCTCAGGAGGTCATTTGATCCAAATCACCAGTCTAAGGAAGTCTAACTTTAGATCAGGTTGCTCAGGACCTTGCATGGTCAAATTCTGGTTATCCTCAAGGATGGAAATTTTAATGTCACTGGTAAAATGCTGTTTGATTTATGTGATGCAGGACTTGGGCCTAATGTATTTTAGCCTAAACACTTTAATACTCAACATTCACATGGTCACCAAAGTTTGGATTTCTGTGATGAATCTCTGGCTTGGGACAGCCCTCCAAAAAGAGTTGGATTTTGATAGCTGTGTAACCTCAAATGGAATAATAAGAAAGTAGTACTCAGGACTCAACTAAGGGATGTTTTGCCCTAATCAGTATTGAATCAATTCATCACTAGTAAATAGTTCACCAGTATTGCTGCTGTGTAGTCCACTAATACCAGATTATTGTGACGAGCCAGTTTTGAAGCACTTCTCAATACAGCTGTATGTTCTGTTTCACGTTTGAACTTTGGTGACCTCAGTGTCACCAATCTTGTTATAACTTATAGGCATAGAGCATTCTAATATCTGTCTTTTATTATTTCTGCTTTTTTCACTGACAGAAATTAACCTCATAAATAAGATAAAATGGATTGAATAGTAGGACACTACCGTATAATGCTTTAAGAATAAAACCCACTAGGATGTGATATTTGTTTTCTTTTTTTTTTTTTTTGTATCATGTATACAGGTTGTGCACATGTCTGTAAAGATTTCAGTGCAGTTATTTTACTTCCTGAAAAAAAGAATCTAGCCCAGCTAATAGTCTATTCAGACTTATTTCTGCTGGCTAAATTTACGCTTTTAAAATTGTTTTAGCACTCATTTTAGCTGTATAACTACTAGTGTATATGGCAGCTGCATATAGCATATTTGGATTAAATATGTCTATTTCTGCTAAGTTACTGTGGATTTGCATTAATGCATACAGTTCTCCTAAACTAAGCTATAATAATACACTTCTTATAGGAGACCTAAGTCCACTAAGTTTTGGACTTGATGATCTTAAAGGTCTTTTCCAACCTAGATGATTCTAAATGATTACACCTTAGAAATGTTGATACACCGCTTCTGTGTTGCCATAAAAGAAAATATGACAGAGCAACTTCAGACACAGAATTTAATTTAAAAATAGTGTTAATAATATATATAGTTTTGATATCTCTATTCTTTCAAGCTCACAGGATATATCTGAGAAAAAAAGAAAGATCTGGGTTTCAAAGGTAAAACACATAAATTTTATTTTCTCATGTCTGTTTTGGAGTTCTTGGTTTTTAGATGCTCATTTTAGAAGTGTGTGGGGTTCTGTGTAAACAGACTTCACATTTTTCCTCCTGGGAGCGCTGTACGTCATCAAGGTGCAGTGAGGAATGGGACTGTGCATTTAATACCAGGAAACCCATTCAATTTTCTTGTGACCTGTATTGTGGGAAATGTGTAGTCATATTGCTTTCCTAATTTCTTTTTCATGCTGGCTCACTCCCAAACAAGATTTAGGAAGAGCAGATTCATCTGGAAATGTACTTTTTTTTGTTGTTCCTGTTTTTGCCAGATTTTCAATTAGAAGTGTTGAGCAAGCCAAGAAACCTGCCTCTCCTCTCCACTTCCCCTTCTCCCCCCTTTTATTTTTTATGAAGGTTTTGCTGTTTGGAATATTTTTGTACTTATATAACCTCACTTTATATGTACACACAAAAATATTTGAGAATTTTTTCTGTGGAAAGGCTTGATAGAAATAGTCCATAATTTTTAGAGAGCAGAGAGACATGCCAAAGTTCTTCTAATGGGGACAGCTATGTAGCTTATGGAAGAATGAGATTCCAGTCCTAAAGAGCAGAGCAGGCCCTTAAACGTTGATCTCTTCTACTCTATATGAACAAATTACCATATGGATTATATAAATCTGTCTTGTAGGGAATCTCTTTTAGGAAAAGGGATTGGACATCAATAAATGTCAAAACCTTAAAAACCATAGTGAATTATATTCCTGTCACTGGCCAGCTGTGCTTTTTTTTTTTCTTTTCTCCTTTTCCCCCTTAATTTGTTTGGCCCTTCCTAGGAAAATGGAAAAGCTTTTTGAGGTAGTTCAGTTTCACAATATTAAAAGCACTGCTCTAAACCTAGAGCAAGTAATAACAGCCTCAGTAACAAGCTGGGACTGGTGATTTTCCCTGTTAAATGAACACAGGAAAATGGGATTTTTCACACACAAAAGCAAGCTGCATAAGTTAGACCCTGTCTCGTAAAAGACGCAGTTTGATCACTGGAAAGCTATTCAAGTATTCTGTGATCATTTACTTGTTAGTTTTCAAGGTAGAATTAAGTCATATGAGCCATTGTGCTTCCTGTAGGAGCCAGAGCATTTCCAAAGAAAAAGACCTTAATGCGAATGTGACCTATGGCCCTTCTTAAAATGTTTAAATGAGAAAAAAGAAACCATAAACTCCCCTGTCATCTTGAAAATGTTTGGGGCCAAGGTGTGCTCATGAAGCACTTCCTCTCTGCAGCTTGAGGAGAAAGGGTGAACGGGCTCTTTGTATTATCTCTGAGTGAGAAACTAATAGAATTTAATACAGTGCTAAAATGAGCAGGGAGGAGGGATGATTTCCACCCACGTGTTATGGGCAACACGTTGGTTGACATCAGGGAGCTCACCACAAAAAAGTACAACTAGGAAAATGAAGGTAAAGAGGAAAACCAGCCTGCTGGGACTGGCATTGCAACACTGGGCAGTGCACAGAGGAAAAGTAAGGCCTAAACCACCCCATGCAAGTGAAGAATTGCTGCTCTGCTTGAACACTCTTCCAAAAGAGAGCTTATGTGCGGGGTTAGGGCAAAAGCAAGTGGCTTCGTCAAAATTTCAACTTACTGTTTTATGTAGAAATAACTCAAAAAGGGAATAAAAATAAAGCTGTCCAAACAGAATTAGACAAAGTTTCATTTTAAGCCCTGACATTTTATGCTATAAATTAAACTGTTGAGTTGCCCATGCGGCCAGAAAACAGAGAGCCTCTGCAGAACGGGTGGCTACTGCTTGCACGGTTTCAGTGCCAGGTGGTAAGAGCAACATTGGCACTGGAAGCAAGATGCCAGCTAAATTGCTCTGGTGTCCAACATTGCTCTGCGTAACTGTGTAGGTCACACAGTTTAGTTTAAAGGCATAAGACCTCTGTGTTTAAATAGGTTTGTACAGTTGTCTCTTGTTCTAGGCAATTGGAAGTTGAAAGGGTCCCTTGTCCAAGGTTCCTGTGAGCTCTCAGTAGGGAGATGCCCTAAAAAACCTACTCCTCTTCCAAAGACATCTGTTTTCTGTCACTAGAAAATCCACAAATCCTTGAGGAGGTGGTGAGGAACTGGGTCCAAAGATGCAGTCTAGCTAGACTACCCTTTATAAAAAAGTTTGCTATTAAGTAGTTTCGGAAGTTCAGGAAGGAATCTATGGAATTAGCAATTAGTGATACTAACGTAAGTACCGAGAAGAGACTTTGAGAAGTTCTGAAACTCTTCATTCCATAAGATATTTGGAAAATACATGTTTTTGAAAGCAGTGATTAAATAGATGTAATGATCCTTCTTGGGCAGCTGTTTAGCTGCGAGGAATGGTACAGCCTGTACTTGAAAAGTGAGCCAGGAGCAGAGGCATGCGCTTCTCCAAATATTGACCCCCAAACATTTCTCTCTAAACCGCTGGTCTCTAACTAGAAGGAAGTCAGAACTGGAAATAGCAACTGCGTGTTTCGAGCTATTGGATCTTCAAAGTGCTTTTTCATTTTCTGGCCAAAGCAAGTCATATTTCTGAACAAACGAGAAGCTTCCTTTCTAAAGAGGAATCATACAGTAAAGTGCTGTGCATTTCACTATGAATACCGGATCCCAGCAAAGTAAAACATGGCAGTACTTGGGTTTCCACTAAGCTTTCTTATACAATTAATAATATTATATTCCCTTTTTTGATTTTTAGTATGCTGTGACTCTCTGATATCTTGTTCAAGTTCAGTTTCTTTCAGTCTTCTTGACTATGAAGTTATTGGACAGAATAAAAAGTAGTTTGATATTGAACCTCATGTTTTGGCAAGGGCAATAATTGTTCCATTAATCTTTCCCCTATTTCTGTCAATTAATCTTTGCCTTCAGTCTTCAGAGTTGAGCAAATAGTGCCCTTTTATATAGAAAGGTCTCAGGGACCTCACACAACCACTTCAAACAGATGTGACTCTAGAAATCAGTTTCAAGCATCGTGGCCACAGCCTCACTCTTTTAGCTGCACCAATTTGGAGTATCCAAGAAATCAGCCTGAGCTGCTTTTGGCATGTTTTCCTCACTGCTGAAATTGGGCCGGTTCATTTTCTCACTGCTCAATACTGGCAATCGCATGGTGCTATGCATGGATTCTTTGATTCCCTCAACCACAGTGAAGAAATGCTTAGTGTGCCCTAGGAAGATGGGCTGTGATGAAGAGGAGTGTGTTGCCCTTGAACTCTGAGCTCTGCAGGGTTTTACTCTCACCTTTCCCGGAGTGCTTGGCAAAGGAGATTGCCCAAGAAGTTTTCTGAATCAAACATTCACAAAAACCCGGAGCCTTTTATCTAATCACTGTCTGAGGGGAGGCTAAATAGGTTAATGCGAGAACCCTGAGGGTTAGTCTGGAAAGAGAGTAAGGACATTTATTGCAATTTAGGAAGGATATCTTTGAAATACTGAAACCAGAGGGTTCCCTGCCTCCCATATTTGAACTACATTAAAGACTAATTTCAATCTCAAATGTGTTTCAGGGGTCTATTCAAACTTCGTGCCAGGAACTAAAGACAAACATCTTCACTATATAAATGAAAAGATTTTTTTTTTTTTTTTCCTGTAACTGCCAGCCTAAAAAATTCATTTTTGGCCCTGGAAGTCAAATAATATTCTTTACTTCTATTTCATTACCAGTAATAAGTGGTCAGCAGGTCAAATTATGCTCCCAGAAAAGTGCGTAATCTGTTCTGATGTCCTGGTAGCATTAAAGCAGGAGCAAAGCTGGTCTGTCACCAGGCAGCATCTCTGATAGTGCTGCAGAATAATAGATTCGCTGGAGCAGTACAAGGCTGATGCTCAGTGAAATAGAAAATGCTGTTAGGGCTACAGAGAAGTTGTATAGCTACGTTTTTAAGGCACAGATTAGGGAAATAACCGGTAAGTATAGATGCTGCAGGAATATTGCAGGAGAAGCTATTTTTCAGAGAGAGCCGCAGATTTCAAGGTTTTAATTTTGAATCTTCACATGCCATAAGCTTACACTTGGTGCAGGCTTTTTCACACTATGGTCGTTAATATGTGGCAGTTAAGGGCTCCTGACTGGCAGCTCTGAGGGATGGCTGTCTCAGAAGGGCACTTGTGCTTGGCAAGAAGGATGTTGCTGCTGGAGGGTGCTCTGTGTGCTCTGGACCCATCCCTTTCTACCATGTCATATTTCCCCCTGCCCTCCTCTCTGCACCACCTTTCTGGGGCTTAGTGGAGCAAATTGTTTCCAGAAGCACCAAAATCCGTCCCTGATTTTGTTCCAAACCCTCAAATCTGAGTCTAGGGTACCCTAGCAGTGCCTAAGCTTTCCTTGCTTGCTCTCCTGGTGCTGAGGAGGCTCTCGTGGCCCCTGCACAGGGTGAATGGAAATGGTGTAAGTGCTGCTGTCAGCTGCTCCCCACTCCTGCGCCAAGTGCAGGGGCTGAGTAACCGAGAGTTTATTTGTTCGCAGCAGCTGCTGGTTTATTTGTTCACAGCATCAGGAAGGATTTCTGTGATGGATGTTGCAGGAATAAATGCAGCTGTTCGTTTGCATGGACACAAGCCACAAAGCACCATGATACAAAGAGTATGAGAATGTGTATATAAAAATATATATACACATGCATAAGAATATGTATTATAGAGACATATATATATACCATTTCTCCAGAGAAGTGAATATGGGAACAACAGTGCAAATAATTTGCAAGGAGAATTCCCTGAATAGCCATTTTACAAGACCTGACCTTAAAGACATTCACAAGGAAGTGTTGTTTCAAACTGGCCAGTTGGACAAGTAAAATTCTGAAGATGTGGATTTTTAAAAGGCAGACTAATTTTAACACATTTCGGTGCTTATGAAAAGCTGTGATATCTTTCTCATGGAAAGACCATAATCATAGCAGAACTGGGCAATTGTAATTGATGTTATAATATTTTGACAGGCTCAACTTCAGTGAAGATTCAGTCAAGTTACTCAATTTTCATTCTGATTTTCACCAACTTATGTTAGTTTTTAGTTATGTACTTTTATTAATATTAGTGGCATTACTCTCAACTTGTAAGAGTAAAGAGAGATAGTGTATTAAGAATTATGGATTACTCAAAAAGCACTTTCATGCGATGTTGATCCAGGATGAGAGGGTACTATGCTATGCCCCGGGTTCTCTCTATTGACCCGTACGCTGGTGCGGGGCGTACACTCAGGACATTCTCCAGCCTCCTTCCTCTCTGATTCTCCTTGTACTGTGATTCTCTGTTGGTATAAAGAGATTCTGTGTTGATATATAGCCTTCTGTCAATAGAAGTCCTGTGAGAAAAACATCAGCATTAAGAGAAATAGTCTGCAAAATATTGATGTGTGCAATAAGATACAGTGTCTGGTATCATTCAAGTCACCACAAAAAGGAATTCATTTCAGTAGCTTCAAGGAAATGTTAGCTCTAGCTGCCAGTATTAGACAGTCATTTTGGATAACTCATGGTCCTATTCCAGCAGTAGAAGAAAGCTGAAGCAGCTGGGATGCTGATTTTTTTTTTTTTTTTTTTAAATCAAAGTTCCTGGGAATGGAATTTAATTTATGATTGAAACTCATGTCTTAAACACATTGAAAAATCACATAACAGGTTCCCTAAACAAGTTGTTCTTTCAGGATATCCCACTTCTCATTGAAAACTAAATATCACCTTGGATTAGACTGAAGTTTGAAAGTATCTTTTTCTCTGAAAGAAAAACTAATGGATTTTAAAGAAAAAATAATGGTTTGTAAAGAACAGGTGTTTATTTCCTGTTACTGGTACCTTTATGTATACCAGTTTCAAAAAAGCCTGAAGTGATTTAATTGCATCTTTTCTTTCTAAAACCATGTACAAATATTTGGCACCAGTTTTTATTTTTATCCAGTGTTACACTTTTCTGTGGCCACCTTTGGCTTATTGTGCAGCTTGGACACTATAGTTCACAGAGATATCAGACTGATGCTTCCATTAATTTTGGTTAACTATATATTTTTTTATATATATATATATAAATATAAAATTATCTTCCCACCCGTATTGCTTAATTTTGCATGCAGAGGCTGAGCCCATTTATTTTGCCTCTTTGCAGATGGCTGGGAAATAATGAAGAGCAGATAAAGCCAAAGTTGTGTCTTTAACACACCTGCCTCTGCAGCCGAGCATTGGAGGCGGCGCAGTGACATAGATTGGTCTGGATGTATTTCACAGTGACTTACTGTGTGCAAGACCATCGGGGAAGTGTGTAGCAGGCAGAAGCTTTTTTCAGTGACATCCAGGCTCCTTTTGTCCATTATGGAGACTGAAATGTTGCTCCACTGACATCAAAAGAACCAGCTCTGCCCACCCCCTCCCCCCCAATTTCTGAATCCAATGTATCAATGGTTTGAAGAGTGAAAATCTCTTCCCATGGAGACTTTCATGCTCTTCAGTCTCATTTCTTTGGTCCTATTGTGGGCAGAAGATATACAATCTGATATAAATTGGGGTGTTTTGGTTTTTTGGTTTTTTTTTTTTTTTCCATGAAGGAGCTGTCAACCAAATTTTTCAGTGTGATGAATGGTGCCCTGGAAAAGCTTCTAAGTATTATTTTCTCTCAGGAGAAAGAAAAATTAATATGAATCTTAAAGCTGCCGGACACCCTTTACCTCCTTTCTCCTCCTATCCTACCTGGGTTGCCAGAAGCTGGGCCACTTCTGCCCAGCTGCTTCACAGCCTGTGGGCTCCTTGACGCGTTATTGCGCAGGGCTCTTCTTGCTGTTCATACCTAAAGTTTTCTCCTCTGTGATACCTGTTTTCAAGCTTACGTGAAGCTCAGCACCAAAGAGTTTGCTCAGCAGTTGGTTCTAGAGAAATCACATAGAGAGCAATGCTAAAAATATTTTATATACCTGCAAATCACGTAAAGCCAACTTCACAGTAAAGAAAATTTTATCCTGCTCAAGGGGGTCCACCCTCAAAAGGGTGAAGGAAGAGTAATTTAGAGAGGAGGAAGAGAATGGTGTGTGGGATATAGAAAAAAGAGGATTACAGGGGTCAGTGAGAAAGTGTCATCAATAAATTTTCTTTATAATAGCAAATAAGCCCAATTCAGGTCCAGATCTGGACATATTTTCCTGTCACTGGAGTGAACCGATGAAGCACAGCTTCTGTAGGGATTTGCTGATTGTTTTTTTGCTTTGAATTTTGCACCCTCTGTGGTTTGCATTCTGATGGACCTAAAAGCTCAAACTCACTCTGCCAAACTGAGGACATGAAGCCAGGTTACTGATTGTAAGCATATGCGGGTGCTGCATTTCAGTGGCCTCAGCATTCATGCAAACGCTTGCACAGCTTGACTCATTGTGGCTTACAAATCCATGCAAGAGCTTCAAGAACTTTTTTCATTGTTTTTCTTTTTAAAAACAAAACCCCCAAGGCTAATTCTCAGATTTGTCATGAAATCAAGGGAAATTACTTTTGGATCCAGATTTCCTAGGAGATTTTGCACTTTATAAATCAACGGCCATTCTCTGCTTAGGCCTGTGGAAGCCTGGTACTGACGTGTGTGTGTGTCTTAACTAATTATGCTAAGAGAAATATGCAGCTTTTGGTTTTGAATTTGGATGGGAAGAGCTCAGTAGGTCCAGTAACAGCAGTAGTAGTGCTGGGAGAGAACTGGGGGAGAGGATGCTTCCCCCTTCTTCCACCTTTTGCTGGATTGTCACTAACTCAGGGGAGAATACAGAGCTAAACTGTCTTTGGTCTTATATATAGCTGGTGTTTAATTCTTGTACTACTTTTGGTATTCCAAACTCTTTTATAGGTCAGAAATTTAGGAGCTGCTGTGCCATGAAAATATCATGGATTGGTTCCTCAAAGCTGTACAAATATTTTTTTTTTTTCTTAGGGAAGGAGGGATTTAGCTTTCATCCCTTATGGAGAATTCTTAATTTGCATTACTGGCATCAGTCAACATCTTCAGCAGTTTAAAGGGGACATAAAAGTACATTGGTTGCATTAAATGATAACTGTGCTATTTATCTATAACTGGTTTTGGCAGGTTATCTATCTACAAAGAATTATTTCTTTTTTTACAGATCCAAAATTTAATGGAATACAGTGTTTTCCTTTTGTACTCAAATTATGTGTTGGGGTGATAATCAAGAAATAATTGTTTCAGTGTGTCTTCAATGCTTTTGCTAAGTTTTCTGGAACTGCTCAAGGATGCATTCATCCTCTAAAGAACTGCCTTATTATTGGGACTTTTCTAATGGCTCACACAAGCTTTTCATTGTACTGAATGATACATGATCCGTAATCAGCTACACGGATGTTGCTAACAAATATATTGCTTAAGATTAGCATTGCTGGCTGAATTATCTGTATCTTAGCTTACATCAGAGGTGAGTGACAGACTGAGGTTGGAGAGGGTGAAGTTGGCAACTTTGGCATCCCAAAAACTCAGTGCTCAAGTTCATTTCCACTGTTAAGCCCTGCACATCCAGAAAGGATGGAAAAACCTTCAGCTTTTTTTCTTGCCACAGGAAATGGAGAAGTCCTAAAGTTTGCCCCCACAGTGTGGAACTAGAAACAACAAAACATTCCTAACCAAAATTTGTAGGTTTTTTTTTTTTTAAATTATGCTTTTATTGTCACCATTTTTGAGCACTGGGAGTCCGTGGGAAATCGGCATACCTGACTAATATGTGGAGCATAAATTGTTGCTGCTCGTTTATTCAAGAGACACGTGTGAAGTGTGATTGGTATCCCGTCCTATTCTGGGATAGCCCCACACTTTACCAAATCAGCATCACATCGTCATGAAACAATCCCATGTTTTCATGATTTCAGAAAGCTGAGGCTGGGCTGAGGTGGGGTTGTCCTTCCTCCTGCTGGAACTCCTGGTTCTTGCACCTCCATTTTAAAATTTTGAGCATGTTCAGGCAGGAAACGAGAAGATTTCTAGGCAGAAGACTATATAGGTCTTAATTCCTTGGTCTGCTCTGAATCATCTTGAGCTAAACTTTCAGGAAGTCCTCTGGCAGGGTTAGGTTAACGGTTGGACTCGATGATATTAAAGGTCTTTTCCAACCTAAACTATTCTATGATTCTGTTCTATAATTCTTACGGAATACCCCAATTTGAGACTGGCATCATCCTTAAAAGGGAGACACCTGAGCCCTGTCACTGCAGCCAAAGGCTTTGTCCAGTGTAAGCCAGAGACTGAAACAATTTTGTTTCCTTGCTTGATGTCACCGTGCCTGATCAAATGGCTGTTGGGGAGCAAACACAGGAAATGAAACAATGCCAGGTCGAACATGCCTGCAGAAGGAATACCAAGAATCCTTGAGAAAACAATGACAAGCGGGAGATGCAAAACATCCTGACGGGAGAGCAAGGAGGAGCTCTGCTGGCTGGGCACCTGACCTGGCGGCAGCCAGCCCTTGCAATGGGGAAAAGACCTTTCTCCAGAGACACACAACTGACTCTTTGCTGGCGGGCACAGGCATGCAAAAGTTACACTGTGGGATGGGTGGCAGTGTGGAGGTCGCAGTGGGCAGTGACGATGTGCACTGAGGCCAGCGTGGGGGTCCTGTGCCATGGGGACACAAACAGCCTGGCCAACACGACTCCCCCAGGGCCTGTGAATTAATCTGACAGATTCAGGATTTTCGCTTTGCCTTCTGCTAACAAAAGGTAACAGTGGAGAAGCAGACTTTATATATGTATTAAAAAAACCCCCAAAAGCGAAGCCAGACTATTACAAGCTGTGCATCATAAACAGGCAAGGATGTTGTCTACCATAGCACAGACAATATACTATGAGGGCCATCTTGTGGGCAGAGAAAGCGTATTCTCTGTGAGCATAAGAAAATAAAAATATTCCCAGACATGTATTCTATACATGAAGATACTGTCAGTTAGATTGTAATTCTTAGAAATTGGTTCTGGTCTGTTGTACAGAATGGAGCTGCTCTGCTGCTGGTCATTAATCGGGTCATTAATCCTCATGTCACTGACGGCAGGGTTAGCTGTGATGCTGTGCCAATGAGCAAAATAATGTGTTCCACGGCTTGGGAAGGCTATTGCAGACTAATAACTAGAGTCAGAGTTTTCCCTTGATGAATATTTTATGCCTATTTGCTTTGGAAATTTCTTTCATCTTCTATATTGTAGAAAAGCTCCTTGAAATCTGTGGATTAAATACCATCACAGTGCTAGAGTTAAGAACACTATTAGCTATTGTCAAATAACAGTTCAAACCAAGAGTCAACATCCTTTTCATGGTTATCATCCAGCGAACCTACTCTGCGTGGGATGGGTTTCCCAGCTGCACAGCTCTTCAGCTCTGTATGCCTGTGTTCTGGGTTACAGACAAAAAATATTGAGCTAAAAGTGAAGCCTGCCCATTCAAATCAAGTGTATTCTCCATCACAGACACGGAAAGTTGAGAATGGTCTTTTCTGTATCACCTGATCCACAGTCAAAATTACTCCATTTCCCTTTTTTTTTTTTTTGGTGTGTGCTTCCCAGTGAATCCAGATGCCTCCTGAAGAACCCAGGAACTCTTCTCTAATGCTTCCCTAATGGGAACCGTCAGCCAATGGTGCTGGGCAGGCACAGCTTTGCTTAGTTTATAGGACCATGATCCATGGTCGATTAACTGGGCTTTTTTGGTTCTATAAGAGGTGTGTTTACAAAAAACCAGCCCCACCATCTGGTACCATTGGCTGTAGGTCTGCTGTAGATCAGGCAAAGTGAACAAATATTTTTCTCATTTGTCAGCCAGCCTTTGTCCACACATAACTGACTTTTCTAATAACATTAAGTGTTCCGTATTGTGCCATTTTACTGCTACTTATGGATTATTTAATTCTTTTAATGGCTCTGCAATGGTTCGTTTACTTTCTAAAATTATTCTTTAAAGTACTTGTGCAGAGGG
>NW_009258663.1:331273-338307 GCF_000687185.1 Egretta garzetta
TAAATATTCACTATCTCAGCTCTGCAGGCTGAGCCTCTTTGTAGGGTGTTTGGGAATATCTGATAGCTCAGAATATAAAAGCAGAGCAGGCGATAGCTGCCTTCAGCTTCCAAATGAAAATGACTGATTATAAAACCCATGTTTTAATGGCATTGTCTCTCCCAGGGCCCTTTTGAAAGTTAAGCCAGCAAAGTCCCAAGCAGCCTTTATGGACTGGGCATATCCATCGGTTGTATAGGCACGCGTCATACGCTGGTAGCATGTGTACTGATTCTCAGAGTCACGGTTTTATAGCTCTCCGTCCATCTTCTCAGCAGTGCTACCAGCTGCAGGGTCTGGAGAGATGGGCTGCCTACGCTTGTCATGAACCAGCCCGTGAGAGATTTCACTTGGAAGGGAGGTTTCATAGACAGCAGCTATTCAGTAAAGACTCAGTTGGCCTTGTTGTTAGGAGCATGGTGTGATAAATCAGCCTGCCTCCTGGATGCCTGCTCAGAGCGGGAACCACTGCCACCTTTCCAAAGAGAAGCATCAGGAAAGGAGACCCAGAGCCCCTGGGCGTGATGTCCCTTCTCCCTTTCCAGCTCTCTCTGTGCAGGACTGTGGCATATGGTGCTTTCACAGTGCCCTCTGCTGCAGGCTCGTTATTTAAATCACAGCAGAACTCTCCGTCTGCTGTACATCAGTTGGGAAAGTGAGTATTTCTCAACAGGTCAGGCCTCAATGCTAGAATATGTCTATGAGCAAAGAAATCCTAGACACAGTGAAGGGATTGTGAGCTGAGTGAGTTGTGGCATTAAAGGGTATTTAAGAATTTATATTTTTTAAAAGCAAAAAGATTTTTTACCTCCATCTGTCAGACTATACAAGTATTAGAATCCTCATTAGAGATATTGGTGACTTTTTGCATGACCCTGAAACACTGAGGTGCTCTGATAGAGATGCAATGCACAGTCTGGCAGAAAGCATACCAGATATATGTATATAATTAGTATACACAGCACACTTTCTTATGTTCTTGAATGGTCTGGTAAGAAATAAAAAATAAAAAAAAACCCCTTAAGAAATTCAGACTAGAATTGGTTCAAATGAATAAGACTTCAAACGAAAGCGCTCACACACACACACACACATATATGTATGCATAGGTACAAAGTACTATTAATTCCTTGCTTTCCACCTGAAACAATCAAGATCCTTGAACTGCAAAGCAACTGGGTCCAAACTTGCTTGGGATTCAGTCAGCGTAGGGATGTGTGTGAAGTTGAGAGGGCATTTTGACATCCTTCTTTTGGAGGGGTAAAGTCCAAGGCCAATTTGCAGGACTTGGCTGCATGCTGAATTTGCCTATCTTATTGGGCTTTTCTCTGGCAGACAGAGGAAATCTGATTTCAGTTTTCTTGGGGAATCTGTGCAGAGGAATGAAGGAATCAGTGGCCTGGTGTAAGGTAGCGACCACCTCTGAAGCCATTTGGGTACGGAGGGACCCTGGTGTGAAGGGGCTGCACTGCTGAGTGTTCCGTCTTGGCTGGGAGAGAGGCAAGGCAAGAGGCCGAGTCCCCTTTCTGACTGCACCAACAGGATTATTTACTCCCTTCTGCTTTTTCATTTTGCTGCTAGGGTGGCAAGATTTAAGTATTTCTCCCACTTGTTCATTTCCATTTCTGACAGCATTCATAGTAAGTGGCGAGCGCACAAAATTATAGCTCTTCAGGGGGTGAGAAAGCTGCTTGCCGCAATCGAAATGAGACAATTAGACACTTGACAACAGACTTTGGTGCTTGCACAGAAGAACAGAATAAATGAGACATGTCAGGAATGATTTTGACGCTGTACCCAAAGCTTTGGGTGCGTCTTGCCAGATCTCAGGCCAGATGTTTAACCCTCCCATCCTCTTGTAGCATTGCCACTTGTTAATAAAATGTTACCACTTAAAGAAAAAACCAAAATTTTTCCATCTGTGAGTGTGCTAAATGCTATGTCCTGTGCGGAGACATTTCACAGGGCTTAGTCTGTTCTTTGGAGGGATTGCAGCTGCATTGCTTTCCTCCTTGCAGGGAATAATTGCCCCTTTGCAAAAAAATACAGTCAAACCTCTATGTATTACACTATCTAATGAAAACCCCAGCATATTTTCTTATTAATAACAAAGAATATTGAGCAATGACATGTTCCTTAGTATTAAAATGTTAGCAAAGATAGGAAAAAATTAACACTGACAAATTCATGAACCAGGCTTCATCAAAGTAATTGTTAAAATCTGGCTAATGCTCATTGATATCTTTGACTGTGCCACAGCTGGCTTGTATTTTACAATAGGATATGATCACACACAGTTCAGAAATGGTTAATGCCATTGACTAATTATTAATAGTTACTTTGATAAAAGCAGACCATCGTGTTATTTAATACCTATAACATACAAACCAGCAAATCAGTATTGGCAGTATATATCTGCATCTACTGTTTTCTATTCATTTAATTTTAGCTCTCTGGAACTTAAGAGTATTGGTGTGTAAAGCATGCACGTAACATTTTAATTAATTAGTTTATCTAAACCAGTAATATACAGCAGGACCCTGAGGCACTGGTGCTGTCTGGTTTATCATCGTCCTGATACCTTTTTGGCAAACAATGCACAAATTTTGCTCTGTAAGAACTCCCTTTGGATTTACTAAGGAGGAAGAGAAAGGGAAAAGAGAAAGGATGTAGAATAAGAATGCTATGTTTGCAACTTGTGCTCACTTTTTGTCCCCTGTGACAGTATAGGTTTGATGTAATATTTAAATACAAGCAAAGCAAAGTCATTGATACAATTTCTTTCTTGTGCCATGATCTATTTAGGCTGAATTCTGTTGACAGCTGAATAACACTGTTACCTGCCAGTATGATTACAGCAGTGTCCGCCTTCATTTTCAATTCCAATTTGCATTTAATAAAATGAAAGATGAAAGCAACCTGGCTGAAAGTGCATCATCAGCACTGGCTTGCTGAATAATGGATTTGAAAGACTGGAAAGAAGTCACCAAACTAGTTACACTGTTGGAGGGAATCTAGGGCAGGGAAACTTCAGCATGACTTATTGCAAGCTGATGACATAAATCATCCAGGAGAGGCCAGTGAAGACCAGCTCCTGAGCTTATTTATTGTAGAAGAGATTGGCATTAATGAGCTGGAGGAGCAGAACGCATTCATCTGGGCTCAAAATATCAGTGTGTCCTTCAAAGTAACGGTGACTATCCAGAAAACGCTATAGCCAACGTGTCCAGAAAGACCCCTTGCTCCGATATATGGGGGTGTTCCCTGCTGACTGCAATGTCATACCGACGTATGACATTGCCCTTCTGCGCGGCACTGGGAAACACAAAGAGTTGGGAGCGGTCCAGCCGTGATAGCACGGGCTAATCCATTGCACTGGCAAGGCCAACAGCCCTGTTTGGGGAGTGGAAATGGGGGGGGATGGATGCTATCACTGTTGCTGCTTTTGCAGCTTGGCTTTCCTGGATTCAGCTGACATTTCCTATTTTATCCTAACCTTGACTGCATTTCTGTAGCACTGCTGTGGGTATGGGGGATGTGAGGAAAGCTTGCGACAGTATTATTTACAGAACATAGTAAACTAAAAATCAATCCCTAGAAAAAAATGCTGGGTATATCTCACTGTGATTCTTCCTTTTGGGCACAGGCAGCGAAAATACTTCAGATTTGGTTCATGCAGGTTGGATTATTGCTGTTTGCTGCCTTTGAGCAGGGAGGATTGAAAGTTTGTGGGTTTGGGACTAGTCCCCTCCTCTTGGGGATGAATACTCAGTGCTCAGTTGGGCTGGGATATTTTCCAGTGCAGTTCTCTTTTCAGCTGTGATTTCCATTTAGCTTCCATTTCTAAATCAAAAACTTTTACAATGATGATTCTGGATGCCAAAAAATGGAAGTAGTTGGGTTGGGTTCTGGGGGATTGGATGCAAGGTGCCTTCCCTGATGACATACATATGTTATTTTCTTTCCCTTATCTGCTCTACTTGTAAGGCCTGTTACCTAACTGTCATTTTCCTGGCTGGATTTCCTGTTTTGTGTTCTTGTCCTGGAGTATTTATTTCTCTTCTGTCTACACCTGGGGCTCGTAAGTGTCTTAATTTTGTTTTTTCTTGACATGTTCCTGTGATGCTTTATTTTACAAAAGAGGACACCTGGCAGGGAAGCCTCATTTAGCCCATCAGTTCTCAAGAGTGTTTATCGAATCAAAGAACTTCCTGATGTTTCCGAAGGCGTAAATGAGTTTGGCTACATCTAACATTCAGAGCTGTAAGTTATTTTAGTGGTGGTCTTTTGCAGGAAATGATAATTACACAACAGTCATTTCTTTCAAGTTTTAGTACCACACGGATTGCAAGGCATGGGGGAAACTCTCTGGTTTCAAAAAATCTATGTATCTTAAAAGGGATATGACTTTGTTTGGGTGTTACTGCCGGCATGGTCCCTATAACGCTTGTTGTTTTAACAAGCTGAAGTAAATATCTAAAAGTTAAGCCATATAAAACATGCTTCCGCAGCTGGGAAGGAGGACTTGAACATAAGTAACCGGTAAAGATGAGCAGCAAAACTGTATAAATCGTACTCTGGGAGCTGATGTAAGTGGAACCAGGATGTCAAAACTTTCAAGGGCCTGACAGCTATCAGCAGGACCTTAACTGAGGGGAAGCTTTTGTGCAGTGGAGCTGATGAACAGCTCGCTGATGTTAATAGGATATTTTCCATGTACTTCGAAATTTTGGACTTTGAATTGGGTCTAACGTTTTCACTGAATGTGTGATATTGCACTCCCTCTGTTGTCATAAGAATGACACCTTCTTCAGAGGAGATTATTTTCTTTTGGCAAGGGAGGGACCCATGAAGGAAATAATTGATAGTCTTAAATCCCGTACTTCGGAAATTCAAGTTCTTTTTTATAATCCTCACAGAACAGGAAAAATGACTAGCAACTTCACAATACTTAAAGCACACCTGATAATGGAGTAATTATTTTACAGAAGAGCACATTCTTTATTGCAAAGATGAGCATTTAGTTCTATCTATACACAGCTTTGTAAAAAAGGTAATAATTTCCACCAGAACATGTATGATTAACTGAGCAACTCAGTATAGAGTTGTCAATCCTGAATGTTCTGGTAGCAAGGAAAGAACAAGGACACCTTGTCTCTGATGATTGTTATTGGGGTGGGGGTGTGCAGAAAGATCTGATGAATAGTGTCTCAGCTCACCTTAGCTGTATCCTTTATATCCACAAAATACTGAATATAACTGAGAATGGGGAGTGTAAGGGCAAGAAAGAAGCTAAAATGACTGCCTGCTTGCTGCTGAACAAAGCTGTCCCTAGGAAAAATCAAACTTGAATTAGAAGCAAAAGCTGGGGGAAATGCATGATCTGCATCTGAGGGCAAAAAATATGGAAGCAGGGGGAGAAAAATTAGCACAACTTAAAGTTAGGAGAATAACATTATCTAAACTAAAATTATAGTGCCTTGAAGACAATAAAGATATTTAAAACCATAATTTTCCCCATATTGAATCTGTGGGTTTTTTTCTTTAAATTAGTAAGAATCAGAAAAGTGAAACTCTAAGTCATTTTGTTAAAAGATGCAGGAAGCGATGTTATTCTTTCTAATGGTACGTATGAGTGGATTAGTGTAGCCTAAAAAAAATGGGTTCTATTTTTTGCTGCTGCTTAAGCCGATAATTGCATTAGTGGTTCGTAATCTATTAATGGCAATGTTACTTTCATGTATTTTGGGTAAAAGATGTGCTCCAAAAAAAAAGAAAGCATTAGAGATGCGCAGTACAGTCCTCAATGTGCTGGTAAAATACTTGAATGGAACATAGTGGGAATGAAAGCAAATTTTTAGGAGCAAACATTTCTAATTTACCATCTATATCAATGGTGTGTCTTTGGAGAGCTGTGGATCATGGCAGCAGAAAGTACTGTGCCTGTTTAAACCAGTACCCTGGTAACACCTTTGGAAGGTGACCACTGCAGCGCACGTTAGGGTAAGCACCTTTCCTGTGCCGAGCACTGCAGCTATCACCACGATACAGAAAATAAAGCAAGCTCATTTTCTCATCCCTGAGATTTTGCATTGCATGGCACGCATTCAGATTAACTTTTGCTTGCACGTTGTGTAAGCGGTGGAACTATCTGCAGTATTTCAGTTTGTTGATGTCCCGTGGCACTGAATTGCACAGACTGCATTTGCATGAAGAGGGCTTTTTGGTGGGTTTTTTTTGGTCTTTTTTTCTTTTTTTTTTTTTTTTAAAATGTCTGACTTCCCTGTTATTTCTCACTTTAAACATTAGTTTGGGAAGCCAAAGGAGTGTGGTTTGTGTTCCCTGAGCCCTGTTGCAATGAGAGTTGTTTGATGGGGACAAAGTACCGGCAGAGGACAAGGTTGTATTTGTTGGGCACACAACTGTAGCAAAACATTGAGAGCCCTGAGCAGTTTGAATGTCACATCAGGGTTTAATTTGCCCATTTGCTGATTTGCTGTTGGCCAGGTGTCTCTGCCTTTGGTGGGATAGATGGGGTCTGGACGGACGGGGCTTCTCTTTCCATCCTGCTGAGGGCCTCTTGACTTTTGAGGTGTTAGCACTTTGCTACCTGTGCTTACACAGGTACTTGTAGGTGAGGTGATAACTAACGCATAAAGGAAATATCTGCGTTCTGTATGTGTTGAGTAATATTGCTAAGAAGAAACCAGGTGTTTCTTAGCACCAGGTGTTCTTAGTGATGTAATTTAATGTTTTCTTATACAACCTGAGAAGGTTTGCTATGGCACACGGTTTATTATAAAAATGACTGGGCAAACAATATTAATCTCCATTTAAAGAACCCAAGCTACGCAATAGCACTGTGCTGGTGAAAGAACCAGTACAAACACTGAGTCACCCTCTCATGTTTGTGAAGCCTACACACACCGTGGAGGCAGATTCTTGAGGTTTGAGCGACTGAATCAAGGTATTGCCCTCTATAACATTTATCATCT
>NW_009258663.1:338391-371883 GCF_000687185.1 Egretta garzetta
GTGAAAGCCACCTCGTTTGGGGAATCTGTTATTCATTCCGTTATTTTCTGCCCCTTCAAGTGCTGGTGTTTTCATCCCTCTCTTGAAAAGAAACTTGCAGACCATAGGGAAGTCCATGCCAGACCCCAGCACTCACTAACTCACTCCTGCTCATTCAAAGGTATAGGTAAGAGCTATAAAACTATGGATTTGATGTTTAAGGAAATCTAAGCCCCCACAGTGGAAAAGCTACCCTGTGACAAAAATATAAAACCCTGATTGCTTCACAGTCCAAAGCTGTAGACCAGGCTGGGAAGGAAGCATCCTTAGACGTGTAGATTTTTTTTTTTTTTTTGACACAGAGATAGAAGAAAGCAATCGGTATCCAGAGGAACTTCACAAACCTCTTTCTAAAGCGGGTATACTACATGAAATAGGGACTGTAAAGTATGTGTGAGAGGAAAGCCAAAGTGAGTCACAGCAAGCCTAATGTCCCTAAAAACAGAAAGGATGAGCCACGTCTGTATAGATGCTATATAGATATGGAAAGGGTCGGGTTTAAATTTCATACTGGCTAAATCCTGTTATAAATACACAAGAAGTGTGTTAGTGAGTGAGAAGGACTGAATGACAAACGTGCCTAAAGAACTTTGAAAATAATTTGCTTGGTTTTTCAGGGAACAGTTTATAATCTCCGTATTTCAGATAGTGTGCTGCGTCCAGAAGAACTTGTGGGTCCCTCTCATTAAGCACAGGGCAGGACTGTGTCAGTGATCATGGTCTGGTGGTTGTGTCAAAGCATCCCTAAAATATGAATATTTTAATTTCTTTGCTTAAAATCTCAGCAATTTGGAAAAAAATGTTATAAAATTGCTCAGGAAGTTACTGAAATTAAGCTAAGGCAATGAGACTTTGAATACATCCCTAACTGAGCATTTCAATATCATGCCAAGGGCACTGAGGGGTGGTTAGAGGAGCTGACTGAAGATGCAGTCATCTTGGTATTTGCAGGATGGTGTTTGCTCCCAGTAAAACTTTGGTTAACTTCAGTGGAGCCTATGTCCTCAGTTCAGAGCAGTGCTTTCCAGTTTTTTTTTCACTGAGTGTAACATAAAGAAAACTTGAACAAGCAGTGCATTCTACTCACCTCTTGGATTTGTCTGTAAATGTATAGAGTTCAATTTTTTCTCTTTCTTACAAAATAATCATTCTCTGTAAAAGTGCTCTTGGGGTAAGAATAGATATACTGATACTTATAGCTCATTATCTCTCTTCCTATATGCAAATACACGTTTTATCACTCACTTTGGAAAAAAAATCATTTGAAGGTTTAGTATAGAAATCCTTTCTAATTGTGTGTCAGAAAACTCCTTTCTTCTGATAGCTTTGTTGGATCAGTATTTGTGTTCAAAATTTATAAGTGATCAAAAAACGGGAAGTAAAATTAAGTTCTTTTTTTAACATGCGTGTCTCAGCCACCTGTCTCAGGCTTTAGAAATGACAGAAGTGCCAGAGATACTGAGCAGACTTTCAGTGCTGCAAAAACAGTGGGGTGATATCTGTTGCTAACCAGAAGGAAATAACTTTGCTTTCTGAATTCCTTCATTCAATGGCATCAACACTCAGAAGTTTCTATCAGGTAAGAAGGTCCCGGTCTGATGTTCTCCTAGTCAACGCACACAGAAATTTAATATTGTATTCCCAAGTTACGACTGCGTGGTTGAGACCAGAACGTGCCTTTGGCGACGCTCGTTCCCTTGTGCGCGTGCCACGCTGTCAGGCCACGTCCTGCTTTATCTGCGAGAAACGTGGTGCTGAGTTTCAGATAAAGTTCAGGCACGTAACTCCACGGGGAACACCAGCGCGCCTGTTAACCACAGCCCTCTCTCTCCATCTGCAGGCTAGGTGACGAACTTTCAAGTGGCTGTAACGCAAGAAATTAAAACATTCCCTCGACAGCAGAGATAATAACTCAGCCTTTGTTTCCAGGTGAAAGCACAGACACGCGCTCACTGCTGCAACAGAAGGGATTTGAAAACAAGGAGTGTTAGGGAGCACCCCATGGGCTATGGTGAACTACAGGTTTATTGCCTTTTATATCTTTCGTACATTTTTTTAATCTGCTTGGATTTGAATTGCTCAGGAAATCTTGGAAAGATTCTTTTAAGTTATCTGGGACTGAGAGGAGATAATGTATTTATCTGAGGCAAAGCATACACCTCATGCCACATGAAGATGTATTTTTTTAGCACCATTATCAAAATTTTGGCTTATTTACAGGTAGATGAGGCACCTTTTTGTAATACAGAATAAGAAACGTGAAAACAGCCTGACAGACTGGTTGGAGCTTTGCAGTCCGGGCTAGGCATACCTAACCAAAAAAGGACACTAACCTTGTTTGCAGGCTGTTTTCGCATCTGGCTGAACAGCAAAGATTTGTTCTGGCAAAGCTGTCGGTATGGAGAGAGGCAAAGGGCACAAGCAGGGTGTGATGGAAAAATAATTCAAATGAGAAATGCAACAGATGGTTTGAGTTGGGTCGACCCAAATACCAGTTTATGATACCCATGCAAAAAGAGGAGAAGGCAAATTGGCTAGGGAAATGCACAGATAAAACTGATGTGCTCTTTAAGGCATGCAATTTGCTGGAATTCCAGAACTCGAGAGGTTTCTGTAGACAATTAAAATGTCAGCAAAGCAGTCTGCTCTATAGAAACCATTATTTAAAATATATTTATAAAAATTTTATAAGTAACACAAAAGATTAGTGAGGACATGAATATAGTTTTGCTTGTGCTGGACTCACTAGCCCAATGCTTTTTGATGGCCTTTATTATGCTTAATAGATACAGAAAAACAGCCACTCCAAAGGCGGCAAAGTCCATGAGACTGTTCTGATTTACACTAGTTAAAGATTTTTCTTTTTGTGCTTCTTTTCCTTTACTTGAAAAACGGAGGTAAAACCAATTTTCTCCTACTCTTGTTTGTCTTGTTTGTTCCAACTCTGGGCCTTGATGACAAGGACCATCTGTTTGGGCAGTAGCCCTGACCTCAGGCTGGTGTTTCCAAGCACCACAGTTAAAACGATAACAATATTCACGTTACCAGTAATAAACATGGCATCTGGCAAGGGAATATATCTGCAAATACTTTTTTTTTTCACTTTCAAGAGAAAAGAAGTACCTCCAAATTACTGGGATGTAATCTTTTATCTCTTCTTTATAAGAGCAGTGTCCATGGTTACCTTGCTGCTGCCAGTCATGCCAAGTGTTATTATCAAGGTCTGACTGTTGCAGTCATACATAATAAAAGTGATTGTGTTTATGGAGGTTTTATTAGTCAAAATTATATTTCAGCTGAAAGGTTTACTAAAGATGAAATGGAATTTCACTTTGCATTATGAAGTGTATGAAGGAAAAAATCCTATTACAACAAGAGACAATGCACTGTATGTGGGTTTATAAATTTGACCCTAATTTTGGAAATGGATCTCTAATCTTGCTGTGCAAGCAATGCATGCCACATGATAATAGCACAGCTATAACATCCAGTTTTAAAAACTGCACATTCAGTATGGCAGACTTCCTTTGAAACAATCTGACTTTTGTGGACTGTGAGTCAAGGGCAGGTTAATGTCAAAAAAAGAGGTGTTTATTACGGAAACTGTGGTGGCCTACTTTTAATGTTGCACTACTATATCTCCTGGTTATTTGCAAGTGTCTGACATTTCTACTAAGACAAATTGCATAGTAGTTAACCCTTGCAGCAACTACTCATGACTATTGTTGGGCAAGTGGCTGATCTTGAGAACGAGCTAAAGTAGACTTGTGTTCTCCTAGGAGGTCATCTAGTTGTCTTTGATACTTGAATCCTTGGTACTTCTCCACCTCTATGAAACCTGAGTGTCTTGCAGGTTTGAATGCACCTACATTCAAACTGCTTCAGTTCGTTAGGAAATTGCACAGTGTAAAACTGTGAGCTAATTCTCTAAGGAGATGCAAGACACTTTATGCTTGGAGACAAGGTATCTAACTCTTGGGTGCCCTGATACCCCTCAGGATCAGTAGGGCTCAAGGATGGGATTCATGGAAGCTGCTATGCTCAGAGGCACTTCAACAGGCCAGGGGGAAATGTCCTTTCTATCTGATAGGAACTTAACTCCGGGCTGTAGGCAGAAGGCTTTGTACACCAAAGGCTCCATCCAGGGAGGAGGAATGAGGCAGTGCCTCTTGCATGCTCCCTGATCTTAGGGCGCTGCTCTGGAAATGCAGCTGTCCAGCAAATCTCACCCCCATTGTAGGGAGGAAGAAATGTGTTAATAAAGACAAGGGCAGATGAATTACAACAGCTTCCTATTCCTTGTCAAATCATCTTTATTCTAAAATCCTCAAGGATATTTATTCTAAAATCCTTCAGTCTTCAGTAGGGGGTTCTCAATTTTGCTTTCCTTTTTCTGCAACCTAATTAAATATTACTTGAAAGAAGGGGGATGATGCCCCAATTAAATGGATGACTGCTGTAATCACAGAACATCTTTGAAATTAAACGGGAAGGATTCCTGCTCCAGGTGCAGGCAGTACCATGGATACCAAGGATATGTACAGTCCCAATTTAGAATTGCATAATGATAGTGAAGCACTAGTAGTTACATTAATGTTACTGATGATTACGTACAACTTCTCTCTGACCCAGGGAATGGTAAGGTAGTTTGTACCAAACTGCTTCAATGAAAGAGATGAAAGTGTGTCCACACGGTGCCGTGGAGGGGCAATACAGAGACACATACCTCGTGGCATTCAAGCTGCTGCAGAACTGAAATAATATAGTTGCATCAGCACGTTGCAAATAAGGTCTGCCAAGAGGACTGGCATCATTACCTAACCTAGTGATTATGAAGCTTGGCCAAGAGTGATGTATCCTTGGTCCCAGTCTCTATGTCCTTGATTATTTCTGGCTTGTATTTGTTTGGTTGTTTGTTTTTTTTTTTAATCCAGATGCCATCTAATGTTAGATGTTTGAACATCCCCGGGAGCAGAAAGTGGGTCTCGGGTCTCTTCCACTCAGATCCAGGTTTGTGCTTCATTGTAGGCTCTGCCTGGCCCAGTGCCTCCTGCGTTTTCCTGCAGGAGGTGGAAGCCTTAGTTTGAGCCCTCCTCAGCAGGGAAAAGCCTGGAATCCAGGTCTACCACTTCCTAAGCAAATACTCTACTCGGGTATTATGCAAAATGCCATGGCTGTGAATAAAAACTTGGCATGCATTAAGATTGCTCAAAGCATACCAAATAAATCAGACTCTTCAGGAGGGACAGCTAGTTTGTAAATCCCAAACAGCCTTTGTTGACAGAGAAGTGCTTAGACTGTCAGCTCAGCTTGGATTTTTCAGAAATCTAGTGCAAAATCCCTTTGTGTCTTCAGTTTTCATTACCCCCTGAGCTGTGAGGCAGAGCATTCGTGTTCGGCATTCAGGATGAGGTGCATTTCAGCTCTTTGCCTGTCCCGTGCACCTACAGCAGCTGGGCCCCAGAGCCCCTTTTCTGTAAAAGGTTTAGCACCCAGAAAGCAGGAGCAGAGCGAGAGCCGGCGCGGTGCTAGCACTGTTTGAGGACACAGGCCTGGCAGCGCGCAGGACCCGGTGAATCAGGATTCGGCACAGGAGGCTGGTGAATGTCTCAACAGGGAAAAGCACGAGCAGATGTGCAGTCTGCCTGCATGTTCAAAAGCTGCTTCTGAAAGAAAAGGAGAAAAAAGGTTATAGATGAAATAAAGAAGTTAATTTTGAAAGAACTGTATGAGCACAGATGGATGGTTTGGATTCAGCTCTGAGAGGAAACAGCCTTTTAATACGCAGTTGAGCAGTTAACGTCTGAACCTTACTAGTTTCCCAAAAAGCGATGCTGGTCGCTTGCAAACTGAGTGCTTAGGGCGACTGTCCAGCGGCTGTGGCCCACACATAAGCAGCCAGACAACTCAATAACAAGCAGGTTCTTTCATGCAGCTATGCTCTACTTGGGTAACTGCTCAGGATGTCCTGGAAAATGATGCCTAATGTCAATAGCATAGGTGAGACAGTTGTGTCTTGGTTCTTGTTTCAGATACGTGAAATTAGAAAGCTTGACGTGACCGTCCTGGGTACCGCTCACCTCACGCTACTCGGAAACCTCTTACTACGCTGGCGTATCTTTTCCTGGACAGTATTAATTTTCCAGTTGAGCTACACAATGGCTTACATATGCTAAACCTATTTATGTGTTCACAGTATAAAGCTTGCCAGGCCTTATTTGCATTTGTGGTTTATAAAACCTGAACATGATTTCCTGAATGCATGACGGTGTCATATATCGTCTCCTGATATACTCCGAAAACCCAACCTCCTAATGACTTTTAGCCTATTCCTAAGGCTGCTTACATTATTGTAATGTTGTTGAGTTACCTCTAACAGAGCCAGCAGCTCGCTACAGAGATTTCATTCCCTTGTGAGATGGCAAAGCAACTCCTTTTCCTCAGCTGCATTAGTTGTCTCACTGCAGATAATTCGGCCCAGATTTGCATAGGTGTTGAATGTCACAGCTGCATGTCCCAGTGGCTGCAAAAGGCACTGGGGAGTGCTCAGGGCTTTCTGAAAAATGAGACTATTCAGATTTCAAATTTACCACTGCAAATTAGAGGAGTGGAAAGTATGAGGCAATGAAGGATGGGATTTATTTGCATTCTCTTGATTCTAGTATACTGGTGTGACTACTAAGTATATTTTGAGATCTCCTGAGTCTTTGAGAGCATGTAATATTTTTGTCTTAACAAGGAAAAGAAGAAAATGATGGATGAAATCGGATCATATAAATGTTATTTAAACACACTGTCATTGATTTGCATTTTATTTCTTGGTCCAACTGGAGCAGGAAAATCCTGCTTTTTCAGCTCTGCAAGTTCTATGATTACATGAGAACCCCCTGAAGAGCTGATAAAACAAGTGTGACAACTCAAGATAAATAATTGCTTCTGGCTAATTGTTTCCAAACTACAGATGCAGTCATATAGTCAAAAATCATCACGGCCAGTTCATGGAACAGCTGTTTCATATAGAAATGCTGTGATTCATTTTGTATTCCTGTCCATTATGTGCTCGTGGTGAATTTAGTGCAATTACGTGTAGAAAAAGGTTATTGCTTTTTTTTTTTTTTTTGAGGAAGGCATTGGAAGCTGCCATTTTTCAACAGCGCATTTCTGTGCTGTATTATTCCCCCCGACAAAAAGCAGCCAGAAAGGTGTGTCAGAAAGAGAGATTGTCTTCAAAAACAAATGAAAGGTGGCAGTCTGGTTCCAACATAGTTCTGTGTCATTTATAATTATAAGTTTTCTGTCATGTTAACTGTTAACTGTCCTATTTGGTAAAGATGTGTGTTGGTAGGAAAAAAAATCCAAATGAGAAGCGACAGGATATTCTGAAGAAAATTGCTTGAGAGAAATTTTGCTGGGCTATTCCTTCTATAGCAACAAATAAACAAACTACCACACAAATCGAAGAGATCCTCCCCAAATTTGGCTCTCCACCCGTGGGAATGGATGTGGAACTGAAGCTGCAGTGATCCTGGCTGTTCATTTTCCTGGGTGTTTGCTCTGTTATCTCACTTTCCTCCCTGTAAAATGGGATATTAATCCTTCCTTCTTTCAGAGAATTAGTTAGGTTTTGTACAGTCCTTTGGCACTATTAATGAAGGATTTCCTCTGCAATTTAACTCACCTCTCCCCCGTTGCGCAGATACTCCTGACTACACCAGGAACCTTCCTCTGCAGAGTCAGGTTTGCTGTTTTGCATTAGGAGCTGATGAATATAAAGTCGAGATTTTCCTCGAGAATCTGGAAGAGAAGCTGAAATCGCTTCAGTGAAAAGTGAGCCAGCGTGGTGAGTTTTATATCCCTAAATTAGCACTGAAGAGAAGGGGAAAACTTAAGAAGTAATTTCACAGTAAAGCCTCTGTATGCTGGTGAGTAGGAAAATAAAATATTCTTCATCCATGAATCATGCTCACTCCCAGGGAGTAGAGAGAGAGATACTTATTGCTCTTGCCATTTACCCTCTAGCCAGCTGTCTGAAGAAGAGTCATGCACCTATAGCCACACGTTGAAAATATCTTCTCTGCTCTCTCAAGTTGTTATAATGGTTAGAACAGGGAGGAATTGTGAAGGACTTCGTTATTCTCACCATTTAATTTTGCAGGATGCCCTTTGGTGCTTCTGCTCTGTGGTACAGCAGAGTCATCCTGATTGATGTATACATTTGGTGGACACCAAGATAAGGCTACCACTACTAAGAAATACTGACTTTGATGTCATGAATTACAGAAGAAAAAAAAAAAAAAAGGCCCTAAGACCATTTTGGAAATATGAAGTAGCAGTGCTTATTTATTTAGCAGCTATAGCACAGGAGGAGAACACCAAAAAGCAAATAAAACCCCCTTACAGTATGGGAGTCTACTGCTAGCAAGCACCAGTTCAGTCTTATCTCCTATGGATACAGTTGGATGCAGCAGCAGGAGTGTTATTTTCTCTCTGCATGATATGAGTCACTTCCACAGGAGACAATATGCAATCCTGAGAGCTAAGCACTAGGTGTTTCATATCTGGTGAATCTCTTGCTTTGAGTCATTGATTTCTTCACATCGAATCTCATCTCTGGCCCAGTTAGTGAGCCATTAAGTGAGGAGTCTACTGTGTTGATGAAATAATAATTCTGTTTACAGAGCGCCTTCTCACCAAGGCACTGTAGGTGCATCACAGTTATCTGTTTAATTCACACTCTTTTAATAATTAAAGCTTTTCTACCTAATGCCTTTGTGAAAAACTGAATTCTTGTGGTGTCTTCAACCAGAAGCAATTGCAGAGAGGCTGTTTGGAGATCAGTTCCTAGAAGGTTGCCCATTTGTTTGCCACCGGAGCATCTTTTCCTTGAGAATGAAGAAAACATTTCCTTCTTTTGAGGAAGGTGCTCAGACCATGTCTGCAACACATCCGCTGTGAAGCAGAAAGCAGTGGTACTCCATCTCTGCCATACTTTTGTCCTGTTAGGGACCGCCATACTCTGAAAACATAATTTATTTGACACTTCAAAGTCTTTTTTCCCCCTTCTAAAAATTTAAGGTCTGCTGAAATCATACATAACCCTTAAAAGACAAATTGGCTGATGATAGCAGAGAAAGATACCAGAAACTTAGGAAATGAAGGGCTAGGATGACTCGCTGCGTCCAGCCCAATCCAGAATGGCACAAGTTTACCCACCAAGTTGAGAATTCCCCTAGAGGGAAGAAAATCTTGTTCATGTGGTTTCAGACATTCACCTTCAGCAGCACTCACTTGTTAGTTTGCGGGTTTTTTTATTCTCATATCTAAGCAGGGAAAGAAGGAGAAAGGAAGGAACTGAGGTGCACTGGCTAAGCAGCCCATGTGCTGTCTCCTCCCCTGATTCCTGCACACTGCTGACTTAACTATGAACAGTTCCTCAGTGCTCCACTTAAGTATCCATGGGGGTATTTGCGAAACCTGTCCAGAGATTTACTTCACTGGCCCACCAAAGCACATTTTTATAAGCTTAGTGAATGCAGCTTAAGAGAGAATACAGGTTAGTTGCAAAGGCAACAACAAAAAAAAAAAAATCCTTTAACCATAAAGGCTTGGTTCTCCTTTTCTTTTTCCCCTCTATGAACATTCACGAAATTTTTGTAAAAAGACACATTAGGGTTCTGTACGTACTTTGTGTAGGTGTAAAAATGACACACAAAAAAAAGGGTGTAAAGGATCAGATGTCATGATCTTAAAGTGTGATTTGCATCTGTAGACCTGCTCTTGGGCTAATACAGCACAATTAATCAGTTATATTGGACAGATACAGCTCTGAAGGGACCATCTGCAGTGGGATGTGAAAAATGAACCTGAGGAACCAGCTATGAATCGTGGTGACTCTCACACCTGGCTGACATGGTTCCCCTTTGCCTGTGGGGAGGGCTCCTGGTAGCCAGAGCTCTTGTAACAGAGTTTAAGCTTTAGGTCACATTACTGCTCGTGTTTGAAATGTGCTTTGAGAAGAAAGAAAGACTATCAGGGAAAAGATGATAGTCTGTGTTGGGAGGAATGAATTAATTTGCCTCTTGTGCCCATGTGAACATTGGCTTCAGGAAACGGTGTCCGTTCCCACTGCCATGGCATGTCCCTTGATGGCCATGTCAGGGCACTGCCAGCATACTTGATACATTGAACTATTTAAGCTGAAACATCTTGAAAGTGTCCAGCTTTCTCTCAATGTATTTGTATTTCTGTGCCCTCCCTTCCTATGTTTGAAGACTCTGACTAAAGAAGGATGTAGAGATAGGCAGTCATTGCATCATCCCAAACACTTTTTCTGAAGGTAATAGGCTGCAGTAGTAGATGAATAGTCCCGGTGGCATTAGCCCACCTCTGAGTAGTCTCTTTCCTGAAAGCCATCGTGCGTCATAGTGTCTGGGTGCTGACAGAGGTCTGGAGCTTGTGGTGGAAGGGTCACCGGGCTCCCAGGAGAGGTGGTGGCTATGAGAAAAATGCCATTGGCCAAACTGCACCTGAGTGGTACTGCTGCTGGTGTGAAGGCATGGGAACAACTAAAACTTGCAATCTCCTCAAATAATGCCTTTGAAAATATTTTCCTAAGATTTTTACTTTGCTTCTGTCACAAAAAGCAAGATTGGAAAATAGTTTGAGAGCTCTTTAAGATAAATCCTTTTGTGCCTTTCCTACAGAAGCAGGTAATTGCAGAGGGGTTTGGGATCTGTCTAAGTCAGATCCTGCCCATTAAAAAATATATCTCAGGGTTGGATTTGACATGCAGTGTTGACATCCTTCTTTCTATAGTAAGGCAGATGATATGTTTAGCAGACAGCTACTTTGACAACTTCCCTTCTGAGGAGCTGAAGGAAAAATGCTGAAAATTTCCTGTAGCTTTTGATATTTTATGTGCTTGCTGGGCTAATCTTTATAGAATCCTGATGCTGGGGGGTCACATTTACTGCTACCAGAGGCAGATGCAGCTCCAGAGACATCAGTGGAATTGCATCTCATTGCAGTTATGAAGCTGGACCTCCCTTTGAAGAAAAATATCGCCTTGCTTACATTAAGGGGAGAACAGCCTCACCACCTTCTGAGCTTTGATAACAGTTCTGTAGGCTTGTATGGCTGCAGGATCTCTCCAGACCTATCATTTCTTTCCATTAGGAAAATCACCTGCACAAACCTTTCAAGAAATTATCAAAACCCCATTATTTCCTCCTTGTAGTTTAAATTACATCTTGAGTTATTCCTTATGCATTGTGTGTTCTTTACTTTCTTCCTTTCACTTTGTTACACTAGAAACTACCTTCTGTATCCTGCCATTGAATAGCTAAATGCCCATATTATGTGATAATGACCAACTCCAGAAACGGTCCCTGAAGCCATCAGAAAGAGCTATCGAAGGAGGCTTGAACTGCTGGTGTGCTCATTCAGAATGAGATGAGAGCCAAGCAAGTGCCTGGTAGAGGGAGCCAGTCTAGATGTTTCACTGTATCATCTCTTCCTTTAGCAGGGGATTCACAGAGTGGGTTCTCCACAGTTTTCTGGAAAATTTCTGACTGGTGACTGTGAATGTATTTTTCAAAATAATTCTTTTCCACAAGGTGAAATGCATCTAGTTTGGTTTCACTTGTATTGGCTTGAGTCACATCAAGATGTAGACCAGAATTTTACTTGAATATGCGAGAAGAGTGCTTGACTTGCATATTTATAAAAATTTTAGGGCCGCATGTGATGAAGCGGCAATGTTTTTTGGCACAGTTGCAACTGTGAATACTTTTAGTGTGTCTGATATTGGTGTGTCAGGTAAGATACCATTACTGTATCTTTTCTGAAGGTACAGTTAGACACAGAGGCTTCTTCTCACACAATAAGCCATAATTAAAATTGATTACATGTTAATGTAGCGAGGCTTCTTTTGCTAAATGGCTTGGTCACGTTTGCCCTCTAGTGGCAGCGAGTTTGTGAACGACAGACCCCCCAGGAGCCAGGCAAGAAGGGTCCTCTACAGAGACCATAGCTAATGGATTTTATTTAACTCTGTTTGATTTATGGTTCGGTCTATTTATCAACCTCTACTGTCAGCATACGACTGTAGAGGGAAGGCTTCTTCTCACCTAGAGGTCAGGGTGGTGTTTGAGCAAGCCTGCTTTCCTGCTGCTCCATTCCCTCAAAGTCAGGGCCATAGGGAGAAGACCAGGTCTCTTAGCTAGAAGATAAGCACAGCAGGAGCTGGTTGGAGTGGAGGGGGCTGCCGTTAGGTTTCCTGGGGGTTTGCTGTAGGAATCTGTTCAGCTCGTCGAGACACACTTGATCACGTAGCGCTTTCGTGCCGACCCTGCTTTCTGCCTAACAAGGGAAAAATAAGCCCTACAAATAGCGTAATGAAGAATTAAGAGACAAAGAGAATAACTTAAAGTAGGAAAGGGCGTTTCATGTGAAGGAAGTCTTTTGGGGAGGGAAGGGGGTAATGAAACCCAGTAGCTGTGAAATTGCTGCGTGATAACCAAGCAAGCAACCTCTCAGTCTGTCATTCAGAAAAATTATTGCAGTTTTCAGACTTGAGTCAATGGAATAGTATGGAATAGTATGGAAGACTGCCACGTATTTTATTTCTCATACACTGTTTTAAAAGATCTACCAACATTTTTGCAGCCAAAGAAACTTCTTTTCTTTTCCTGGAGTGCATGCTGATGTGGAGAAAAACGGTGAGGTTCAATGATTTCAGTGCTGTTAGTGCAACTATTGAGGAAATGATGGAAATTCAAGGATGATGTAATGTGGAAATTATCAGGTATCTTCCTGAGGGGGCTGACCCTGGGTGATCCCACTTCATCTGTATTCCAAACACCCACTGACTCGAGGCCATTCATTTTAAAAAAGTACTATTTTTTACCATCTTGATTGCCTTGGGATGAATTGCATGTATCATAGAAGGAAGGAATGTTGTCCAAAAGGATGCTAATGATAAGGCAAGAGTTCAAAAGGAGCAAAAACTTGCACATTTCAACCAGTCTTCAGTGCCATGCTGAAAACGTGCAGCAGGTGAGTGAAGGTGACACTCAAATGTTTGTACTGTAAAGGATTTAGCCTTAGAATTGGTGGTAGAAGCTTTGACAGAAATGAGAAATCTTTTAAAATTATATTTCTATTTATATTTGTATTTATATTTATATTGACATGATATAAATCAATACTATAGTCTGAGCTATGACTCTCCCTTGGCCAGGCCAGGATTCTCTCTGTGGCTGTTTGTTCATGTAAAGCTGCAGATTTGGTAGGACTGAGTAGCACACAAAGCACAGAGCTTTGCCTGTGCTGGTAACCTAAACCTCGACCTTTAATTCAGCTAGTCTGCGCCTGCCCACCAAGAGAAAGCTGGAATGGGATGCCAAATGATGTGCAAAAAATTAGTGCTTTGGGCTTCAGATCCTTTCAGAAAGATGAATGAAAAAACCCTCGTCACACCACACCTGAAAACCTCCTCAATCCCCTGCACAAGTGAGGAAAGCGAGGCAGAGAGCAGCCTGTGCACGCTGCGGAACGGCACGGCCGCTCAGGGGAGTTTTGGGCTGTCACCTTGCGTCTCACTCCGCGCAGGAGGGAGATGTCGGCATCCCAGCATTTCTCATGAGTGGAGCAATCCATTTTGTCGATCCACCAGCTGGCCAAAAGGTGGGGGGAGTGCCAGGTTCCCTGTCTGCCTGGTGCTAACCAGCTGGCCCTGGGCATGCTTGGGAGCCTGCAGAGCCAAGCTGAAGGCAGGAGGCAGCGCGGGGGAGCTGGCTGGCTGCTGGACTCGGAGCTGGCAACCTTACCCGGCCCGGGAAGCTGTGTAATCCGCACGGCTGCAGCTGGGGATCTGAGGACTTGGCAAAGGGGGTAACCTGCCTGCCAGATTTATTTTGGTCTGTCAGGCAAGGTCACCAATTAATTCCTCTGGAGCATTTCAGTTTGGTTGCATCAGGATTTTCCAATGTGAAGCTGTAGCATTGTAGAGTCTGATGCCCAGCTTCGCAGAGGAAAGTAAAAGGCTTAGACGCAACATAGGTGCTTATACTCAAGACTGAAATCCTTAATACTCCTTTCTATACCTTTAAATAGTAAAGTCTGTCGATGCCTCATTTTCACAATCTGTGCAGCTCTCCGGCATCCTAAATAACAGCCTTGCCTCTGCTCAGAAGTGCTGCAAAAGCCGCGGGGCTCAGCCCCTTCTTACACACAAGACATGAAAAGCCTCACGCAAGATATTCTTCTCTCTGCACCCCTTAACCTCTACTAGTGAGCCCCATAAAAGCACGGTATCTGTGATTATGCTCATTTAATGATATGACTGTGGTTCCCACCTGTTTTCATACAATGATTTAATGGATTGAACAGTCACCTGAGATGTGACACTTCTCCCCCTCCCCACCATCCCCCAGCTGTGTTTCAGAAGGGGCAATGTAGCTGCCAGAACCTAGAACACGATTTCAGGTATGGAAGCTCTTTCTCAGGGAGCCCAGGGCCCTGGGAAATGGGATGTGCGTGATGACCTCTTCAGCATTTCCTACTGAATAGTCTAGGTAGCTATCAGGCTGGAGGGGAAAGATGCCTTAGATCCCACCTAAAGTACTTAACTTAATATATGGAATTTAGTGCATCGCTCTGGGGAGAAGATTGTACTCTTGCTTCAGACCCATGAATGTCAGGTCTTGTAATACATCGAATCCTAATATCGGAGGCTATGGGGGCACTACAACTCATGGCATAGAGATGTCCAAGTTAGTATAAAATGGAAGCGGTATAGCCACCTTTTCACAGAGGTGAAACACCATTCAGAGATACCAGTGTCTCTGTATTGACTCTGAAGTAACATAGACAGGTTAGTGTCACCGTGAGATAAACATTTGACTGCCTGTTCTAGCCCCAGCCTGAGGTTGCGTCATTCTCTAATGCCCGTAGTGAATCTAATCTGTATATCATCCCCCAAGCTTCATGGTCACGAACAGATCTTGAATATTAATAGTTTTGTTTTGACCTCATAAGCAGGAATCTAAGTAGAATTCTAGTGTGTTAGCTTATTCAGCCCAAATTCTTGGCTCTATTTCTTTTGCTATAATTATCTTTTTATAAGCTGGCAAGGAAAAAAAAAAGCATCAAAGTGGCTCTAGCTAGAGTAAATTCTCAACTGCATGAGAGACAGATACGACCACTATTAAACAAGGTGCTTAAATATTGTTTCATATAATGTCCATAAAGAATGTTGAGTTACTTCTACTTGTGAAGGTTAAGACGATACATGGAGGAAAGAATGTAAAAAAAAAATGGAGATAGGTATGAGGAGAGCTAGTCACAACATTTCATGTGTTTGTTACCACTCACTATATTTTTAAATTAATTTCATTAGCAAGAAGAAGATTTTAAGAGTCCTGAAAGTGCCCTGAACCTTCAGAATGAAAAGAGACTGTGATCCATTTTCCCAGCGAGACAAAAAAAGGTGTGGCAAAAGCCTGAGGACTGTTATTTCAGCACCCTAGTTTAGCACTATATTTGCTATAGTGACCCTTGCAGAGTTCATGCAGGATTTGGGACTTGATGGTGCAAGTGTCCGATTAGTATTTTTCTCCGAAGCACTCACAATTTACCTAAAGGCAAAATGCATCAAAGATGATGGAGAACATGGCTGTCCAGTAAGAGGACCCAAGTTTACTTGGACTGACAGTGTGTACAGCCTGATGAATCCCAGTTAGCTGCTACTGTAAAAATTTTAATTTAATTTTGGTTCTGTTATGCAGATGGCAATTGGAGTGCTCCAGGACAATCCATAGGGGCCTTGGGTGTTCAAACGCTTTCTGGGCCCTGAACTCCAACCTTGCCTAATGTCAACAACCCGCCTTTATAACAACTACCATGTCACGCACGTCCCTGGTCCTGAGCCCGTTTGTAATCATAGGTGAGTGAAGAAGGAAAGCACAGAGAGAAAAGAGAGAGCGCAAGATTGTCGAGCTCCAAAAGCTCCATCAGGCTGATGTTTTAGCCTGGGGTGCAACATGAATTTTGGAGCTGCCTGTATAGCTTCCAGATGGGGCAGGGTGCAGAGCAGCAGGGCCACCGGCTCCCCCCTGGCTCTGGGTGAAGCTGTGCCGAGGTGCCCATGCTTGCCCTGCTGAGAGAAGCTGTACAGGCCAGCGGATGCAGATAAATAGGGAAGAGAAACTGGGATGTTGGGAAGAACCAGGCTATGGATAATGAAGGGAAGTGCTGTGATCAGATCGATCTATCTATAATTTCTGCTTCCCAAACCCCATCTGAAAGTAAACTTAATAATATTAGGACATATGAGTGTTCACTGTGAATTACAGCTAAGTGAACTGTGAGGGGAAAAAAGAGGGGAAAAAACAGATTTTTTTTTTGTACAGAAAAGCATTTTCAGGTACCAAAATAACAACCTTCTCACACTGATTGAGGAAGAACTGTAAGTGCTAGTTTCGAACAGCTTTGGATTTTCTTCGTAAACTGTTCTCCCAGCCCTGCTTGCAATGTAATTACTGCCTATCCAGCAATAACAGAAATGAGAATGTCTTAGGCAATGTCTTTTTCCTCCAGAGACAATGTGAAATGGTTTTCAGAAAGGTACAGAATTGTAACGTACTTACAGGAAAAAAAAACACATAGTAATCAATTGTGGAGGTTAGAGGGAAAAAAACCACCCCAAACCTTGATTAGAATGTATATAAAACTGCCTGGAATGTATCAGACCTATAAATAAACCTGGAGGAGAAAGATTTAAACCATTGTTAGTATACGAGCAAGCCAGTAGATGGCATGAGAGACCTTGAGATTCAACATAAAGCTCCGATGGCCACTAATAGCTACTCTTTTCTGCAACCTTCTGTGCTGTCTCTGGTTTTAGCCCTAACTACTGTATTTGCTAGATTCCCGAGGTTTCTTATTCATCAGCTGCACTTAGATCCACACAGTACATTTATTTTTAGGGACAACTAAAGTTCGTTTAATAACTCATTCAAACATGCTGAGTAAAAGCCTAGCTCTGTTGAGTTTAACCATTGACTTCAGTGGGATTAGAATTGTACATGATATTTTTTTTTTAATGGTCATGCTGCGGAGCAGGCATTTCATTTCCAGGAGGGGTCTGATATTAAGGGTTTTGTCCTTTCCTGTCATGCTGCAGCTCCTTTCTCTGGAGCAGAATGACCATGCTTTCCTGAGAGTCACTGTGTCATTTAAAATTAGTGAATCAAAAGACCCAGGTCTGATGGACAAAAGGTTTGTTGTCTTTGTCTAGGATACAAAAGGCTGTGTCTCCAATAGCCTTTTGCCTATCCCACTGTAATAGCAGGATCCGATTCCCAGCTTTTATGAATAATCCACTAAGGTTTAACCAACGCTGACCGTGAACAAATTAAGTACATTGTTTTGATTTTTTCCAAATGTATAGTTATTTTACAGTTGGATGAATCTGAAAATGAAAACCTTCAACTTAGCAATAAAATATACTCATGTGGTTAGGAGATCTAGTGGAAAAATTTACTTTTCATCTCTAGAATCACTGAAGAACTTGCAAAAGACATGCGGGACTATAAATTCATAAGCATTTCTGAGTCCATCAAGTAGGTAAGTAGTCATATCCTTCTGATGCAGAAAATGAGGCACAGAAATCCCCAGCTTCATGCAAAACCACATTACAGAGCTGCAAAAGCAGGATTAGGACTCAAGCCTGGCCTATGCGTAGGCCTGCGTCTTTTTGCTGACACTCTTTTTTTTTTTTTTTTTTTTAAAAAAGCCCCTCGTCGCGCGTGGGCCTGCGTTTTTTTGCGGCCCCTTTTTTTTTTTTTTTTTTTTTAAACAATACTGGAGTACTGTAATTGCAAGGCCATATTTCTTGATTACTACAGCAAAGTCCAGAGTTCATTAATTCATATCATTGAGAAACACTAGGAATGAAAAGTAGAGTGCATAAAAGCTCAGACTGTGAAGTACACATTTTAATACTCGGTAGGCTATATAACTTTGCTTTGCTTTATAAGACAGGACAGGCGTGATTTCCAAATGAGGTTTAAATCTGGGCTGCAGATATCCTCCCAGATGGGTTGGAAATGTCTATGTGGTACATTAGAAACTCCAGAAGGGCTTTTTCACACTTGTACTGCTAATGCTCTTAATTCCTTTGGCAAAATGAGCTGGTTCTAAGTGTTTTGCCTTGCCATGCCCACTGCCAACCTCAGGCTTTACTAACTTTCGTTATATTTGGATTTTACAGCTGCAACAGCAGTGGAGTCTTTCAGTCAGTCAAAGGCATTCAGTGTCTCAGCAAGAGGGCACTAACGACCGGGAAAGGGACAGAAAGGAAAGCTGTCCCTTCGAAACAGAAATCAGAAGAGCTGTGTCTCACCCATGCCCTGCACAGACCAGTGAGAGGAGTCTGCCTGGGTTTTGCTAGAGACTGCTTTTTCCTCCGGCTGAGCGTGCACCCCAGCCTGGGCTGCATTACTGGTAGGGTGATGGTGAGTAAATTCCCTGGCCGTGCTCTGACCTTGTGGGGCATTTTCACCTTTCCTTGTGTCTGGGACAGTGCACGAGTTAGGAGTTTCTCTAGGACTTTTGGGCTCAAGCCATCACATGCAGCATCTTGCTGTTGGAAGCTTTACTGCCCGTGAACGCCACAGATGGTGGCAAGTGCTAGCAGAAGAGCTTCTGCTGGGGGAAAGGCATGTGTGAGTTTAACATGGGCAGGATTCCCTTTTCCAGGCATGACAATTTAGCAGAAGGAGACGCGTAGCTGTTCTGGTGGCTCCCTTTAAATGGGGCACCAGGGGTGCCTTCTTGGTGCAGGCTCCAAAGCGGGGCTTCAGCAGGGACAGGCCTGCCCTGGCACGCTTATTGTTTTTTGACACTGTACAGTATGTGGTATTATTCTATACAGTCATTGTAGAACAAACTAATTTAGGACTGCTGATCAGTCTCTGCCTTCAAGTTTTTCCCATGACTTTAAGTATGTAAATTGTTTCTGGGAGAAGGCATTTGCCTTTATGAGCTGCTTGTATTTTTTGTACTGTACATCCCAGCTTGATCATTGTTAATTAGTGTCATGCTTCTGTGTAGATGACTGTGTTTTACTGCGAGCAGAATTACTTCTCTTACTAATGGCTCTTTCTTTGCTGTTACTAAATTCCCGTTCTAGTAGTTGAGCGTGAAAGTTCCTTTTTCTTCTCTCACTACATCTCTTCACTACCTTGTCTTCCCTGGAGTGGTTGGCTGGCAAAAGTTTCTCTTTTGTAAACAAGTGGGTTAAAGAGAAAGGTGGTGTTGGATTAGAGATGACGTCTGATCCCATGAAAGTCAATGGCAAAGCTCCCATAAGCCACAATGAAAAGGATAGCAGGAAGAAAAGGGCTCTCCAGGTGTAAAACTAATGTGATTTTAAAGGGAAGTGGAACGCAATATTCTTCACCTCCCCTTGTTTTGGGCTACCCTTTTTGCAGTGTAGAAAAACACAGCTTTTGTACAGGAAATTTGTGAATGCTTTATTACAAATAAAAACACAGGCAAGAACTCATGTTACTGGTCTTAATTTGAACATGCATGAAAAAAAGCTGTTGAATAGAGCACTGGCTATCTGTATATAGACCTGGTACACATGAATAATCTCAAATACAACATATAGACTAAATTAGGCTGGGGGAAAGGAAAGAGGGAGGTAACCCCATTTTAATTTCTGTAGGTTATCCTCAGGAGATAGGCTTAAGGGCAGAGGCAAACGTGCTTGCCACAGGGTACGCACCAGGCATCAGGGCTCAGCTCACTGAGCCCTGGTTTGAACAAACTCATAATGTCTTAACTTTCTTCTGGAAGCAATGAAGTAAGAAAGAGCAGTACACCGAGAAAAACCGGGTCTTTTCTAATTTCAAGTTGGTTGCAAGCTGCAACTTGAGAGAGAGGGAGAGGAGTATTGTACATTACTCATGTTCCTGCTCTTGAAAGAAAAGCACTGAGAAATATTATTCTGTAATTGTTCAGCTCTTTAGTCTTCAATCGTCTTTCTGATAGCTCAATTTTTAATTAATTAGAAAGAAAGTATTTTCTTTAATGACAGTTTCCTGACAGCATTTGGGTTCAGCCGTACCTTGCCCATGCTAAGGCTTTTCTTGGAAGAGCCTGCTGGCTGTTAGTGCCCGTTACAGAAAATGTAGCATGGCTCACTGCATGGCTGATTTGGGTACAGGGTGAAGAGATATCCGCTGCGGCTCAGGGCTTGAAGCTGCTACCTATTCCTGGTCCCCTAGGGTGGGAGGGAATTGCCTTTCTGCATAGGCCCAGCGAAAGCTAGCAGCCTGATGCTTCTCTGGTTAAACACAGTCTAACTAACTGTCCTGCTTGTACTTTATTTTAGCTTTATGATGCTATTGATCTTACATATTTTCCTATATATTACCTTTTTGGAGTATTTGGAATGCTACCTGATATATTATTGTTCCCTGAAGTTTTTGAAGGCATCATTTTCATAGATATACAATAGGAGATGGTAAACCGGGGGAAAAAAAAAAAGTTCCTATTCATACTTTTAGCTCATTAAGCAACAGCACATCCATTGAAATTTAAATGAAAATGGAGACTGTGTCACACACTATAGCTCTCTGGAAAGCTACAGTGGGAGTCTAGCAGTCCAATTCATTCCTTTGTAGAATGTACTAAGGCTAATGGTCTTGCTGGGAGTGAAATGTATTTTTTTGCAGAGCAGTTCCAAGAACAGACTTTGCTCTTTACCAGAAAACATAAAAGAAAACAAATGCTTACTGTGTCTTTAGTATGCTAAATATGAAATTCTTTGCACAATGGAATGTTAGCAGTAGCTGTAATCATGTTTTCCTTTCATCACCTAGTGAACATAATTTTAAGAGAGGACTGCTGTAATTATATTTCAGATAAAAGGAAGCAGAATTTCTGGATAATATTGTAGTTGGTCTGATTGTTTTGTTGATAGGGAAAAATAAAGAGAGAGACCACATGAATACTTATTTAATGAACAACATATTTATTAAGCAGTGCAGACTGTACATAATGCATTTGACTTTGGATGCAATGCAGTAGGCTTATTTTCTTCAAGCACATTTCTTAATATTTTACTACAGCTATTACGTTCCCTTCTTATCTGTCCAGCTATTCAATTATTTGTATAGTATGTCTATAGCACAACACTAAAGCGTTTAGCTTAACTACAGTCGCCCGTGCAGGTACAATCGCTGTCAGCATCCACAGACTCCACAACATCCTCCGATGCTGATTTCTTATCGCTGCTTCTCTGCCATTCCAGCAGGCTTACAGCAGTATCTGTCAGAAGAGCGAAGCCATTGTTAACTAACATCAAGCAAATTAACACATTTCAAGGAAATACTGTTTTGATGGCTGCCAACTCCCTCATCAAGTAAAGAATGAAATCCTGCCCCCACAACTGACATCTAACTGACTCATTGACTTGGAGCAGGATTTTCATCCATGATATAATTACTATAATACTTCCCCCTAAAACCAAAATGCATAACATTTCACGAAGCACAAAGACAACAGGCAGGAGCCTGCAAAAGTGCCGGAGGTAGCCACCTTCAAAGTAAGACCACCACGTACCAATACACATCAGCAATCTCTTTTTTTATGTTAGTGTGCATATCACTGTGTATTTCAGCTATTTGTCGAAGTTCATTCTGAAGGATAAGCCCTTTGGAGAATTTTCAGAGGTTCATAAACTTCTCATTAAAATTTCCCATACATTGTGGAATCTGGCAGAGCATTGTCAGTTGCAGTATTAACCTTACCACACTGCTTTATCAACAGCAGCTTGAATAAGCCGTATCCCTTAATGCTGAAATAATCTAAATGGAATAATGGTATTCATCCTCCCAATAAATATTCTTAGCTAGTTGGAAGTTTATCATTGCATCTGGAAGAATATTAGGACATCCATTTAGATTAAGTTTGTATAATGAGAATGGGCAAAGCTTTCGTAATTTTACCACCGCTTGTGTTATCCCTTAGCTGGACAACACATTTGTAACATGCCATCTCTCATCACAGGGAAGCCTGGGGACCGCTGTATGGGTTCAGGTCGTATCTGTCACTTATCTCCTGAAATGCTAACGCTCTCCTTGGCTAAATTACTGTCCAACCTGAAGCACAGGTTTTGCATAATAAACTGGATAATAAATATTTCCCAGAAAGGTGCTGGAGTTGCTTTTAAAAAATATATAATATTTGCAAGCTGTGAAATGAGAAATGCTATAAAATGTCTGGGTTCTGCATTTTATATACATTAATTCTTGTTATGCCTCTTAGTCTTGGGCACACTGTGGGTCTGATCACATTCATATCCACGTAGGAAATGGTTCCCTTGGCAAACTGGATCATAGCTGAGTAACTACGATCCCTATGGGTAGGACTTGTGGCATGTTTGAAATGTAAACCAGTATGTGAAGTTACTTAAACTTGGAGTGATGTCTGCCTCAGCCAAGGTCTTAAGACTTCAGTCTCACCGATTTGAGGGCAACAGGGGAAATTCTGCATCTTTTAATTTCATTTTATCCTTGCTCCATTGGTGATAGTAATGGGGTCACTCTCTTTTAAATCAGAAGACTATCAGATATGAGTTCTCGTATAAAGAGCTGGGAAAAGGTCTTTGTACAGTGTATGCAAATAAATGTCCTCAGCTTGAGGAAGATGGGGATTTTTTTTCTGCTGCTTCTCCAAGTCATTGAACAAAGAAAGAAAAAAGGTTAGATTTTAAGGGCTGGCCTTGTATTCCTATTGATCCTTAGCCTAAGGAAAAGCAATCATCTTGCTAAAAAACCACAAACGGCATCTTTTCCCTTCTTCCTCCTCTTCCTTCTCCTCAGGATAAATAAATAAAAAAAGCCCTTGATTAGGAGTGCTGCTAGCAGACTTCCCAGTCTCTGGTTCAGTAAATGAACCAGAGAAGCCTGCAGTTGCTGTAAAAGCAGCACTGGCTGCGACAACTAACATATCTTTTTTCTGATTTCCCTCTTTTCTCACACATTTTTTGTGAGAGAATGAGACAGCTTTATTATAGCCTAATATTCTGAGGCAGTGAGTGGCCTAGGGTGATGACATTTCAGAGATACAGTCTTGGACACACAAAAGAAATCCGTGAAACATGGATATGACAAAATTTTGGAAGGGTTTTTGTTGAGGGTGGGTTTTTCTTTTCATAAAAGGATGCATCTATTCACATCTCAGGGAGCCCTCAGAAAACTATTAGCACTCCCTCTGTGCTACTTGTTGAATAAGCTGTTGTAGGTGGTTGACTATTACAGAAAGATCCTCATTGCTTTTATGGGCTGATTCAGCACACTAGTAACAGGAGCCAAGTGCAAAGTTCTACATAGCTGTTGTTTAAAATCGGACATAAAATACTCTGTTCCTCTCCAGTATTACTCAACATCCATTGGCTTCAGTGAAACTCCACTGGATTACCCCAGCTAACAATGGATTTGGCCAACAATGGTTGATGCAGAGGACAGACCACTTCAGTAGATACTCCTTAATGGTAGGTTTCTCTCTAAGGTATATATGTACTGTTTAACTAATTAAAAGATTTAGGAAGGAATGCACCAGAAATATCTGTAGGTTCCAGGCTGGATTCTCCTCTCATGCTTATATCACTTTAGCATGAACCTGTGTTTGTTAGACAATGCATCGCACCCATGACAAATCGGTATAAGTTAAAGGAGAAAAAGGCACAGTATTTTTAAAAGTCCGGGGCATGAGTGTGTGTGTATAAAATACCTTCAAAACAAAACCATTTTTTGGAACAATCTAGAGAACATTTCAGCAATGTGTTTTTTGCTGATGTATTGCACAGTGGCATGGCATGGCAGCCTAATCGCAGCAGTCATGTCACACTACTTGACTGACTTTCAATTGCCTCGCTTGCCCTGGTCTACACAAAATTGCAGGCTGTAATGTGCATAAAAGGACTCAGTGTTGCTTATCTCAACTTTATGGAGATCCTGAAAACGTGAAAAAAATTTTATCGATCACTGCTGCCCCTTTTACCACCTCGAATGTTTTTCTCAGATGATGCTACCTGCCATCATCTAAACTAGCTTTTAGCTAGCCAGTACTGTCAGTGGCTATAGCAAATACTAATGGGATTAAAACCAGCAGCTCCGAGAGGAGCCGGAGCAATACAGGTCTGTGCGTGGCTGTGCTGTGTTTTGTTCTTTCGAGAGCTTTGACAGAGCTACTACAGTACGTGACACAGGGAGAAAAATATCGTACCTTTTGGGAAACAGTGGAAGCCAACCTTAACTGAAGTTTTTTCAATTGGAGTACAGTCTTTCATACATTTCAGTACTGGGTCAACAGAGTAGCACGTAGATTCCTCTCCATCAATAGTAGGATTTCGATTCAGCTTCACATAACTGCGCTGCAGCTTGCACCCTAAGAGGAAAAGGAAAGGTAATTAAAATTGTAGAAATAAATCCCAATCGATCCTTGCAATAATAAAGGTCCATATTTTCTCTTCAGCTTTTATTAAAACACAGGTGCCCAACAAACCGTTTTCACAGTGGTGAGGTTATCGAGGTAGGATGATAATAAGTTGGGGTATAGAGGAAAGAGTCTGAAAAGGGAGCTATTTTTAAAATCTAATTGCACAACATAACCCAAATGGAATCATGTATACCCAGTGTTTTAGAACTAAATAATACACAGAAAATAACCTCTGATGTCTGAAAGCTATTAAGAATAGATACTGCAAACACAATGGCTACTTCATTGCATTAGGAAAAATGTCAACTGTAGTGAATGGATAAAAAAAAAGGCAGCATTTATATAATAACATCAAGGATAATTTTTGTATTGGATGATTTTCATAATGCTGCAATTATCTCACTAGAAAGGTATAATGTAACTTAACAGGATCCCAGTTATGAGTCCGTTTCCTGACACACAGAGAAGCACAATTCTGCTGCTACTGAAGTCAAGGAGAAAACAACCGTTAACGTCAACAAACTTGTCTCAGGTCCAAGGTAAATGGAGACCTACAGAACAAAACTGTGTTGATGTTATGGGAGACCATCATTCTTTTTCCAGCTACATGTGACAGTGTGCTGGTTTTGGCTGGGGTAGAGTTAATTTTATTCACAGCAGCTAGTAGGGGGCTGTGTTTTGGATTTGTGCTGGAAACAGGGTTGACAACACAGGGATGGTTTCATTATTGCTGAGCAGGGCTGACACAGAGTCAAAGCCTTTTCTGCTTCTCACCCCACCAGTGAGGAGGCTGGGGGTGCACAAAAAGCTGGAGGGGGCATGGCCAGGACAGCTGACCCCAGGGCTCTTCCATACCATATGACATCATGCTCAGCATTTAAATCTGGGGGAAGAAGGAAGGGGGGGACATTGGGAGTGATGGTGTTTGTCTTCCCAAGTCGCCATTACATGTGATGGAGCCCTGCTTTCCTGGGGATGGCTGAGCACCTGCCTGCCGGTGGGAAGGAGGGAAGGAATTCCTTGTTTGGCTTTCCTTGCATGAACAGCTTTTGCTTTATTTGTTAAACTGTCTTTATCTCAACCCATGAGTTTCCTCACTTTTGTCCGATTCCCTCCCCCAACCCCCCAGGGCAGGAGCGAGTAAGCGGCCGTATGGGGCTTAGCTGCTGGCTGGGGTTAAACCACGATAGAGGGGAAGCTCTTTTACTTTAGGAATATTTCTAAATATTTCCCTGAGATTGCACCCTCAGATGGTGCAGAAAGAAAAAATGAAATTTTGTGCATTCTGAAAATTTACGTAAACTTAAGATCTGACCCTGCATTCTTAGCCTGCAACTTGTTTGATTAAATTCAGTCTGCAGACAACAGCTGAAATTGCTTTGATTCAGTGGTAAAAAAATCACACCTCCTTCAGTGGGAGTAAGATTAGGCCTGATTTTGCCTCTCCAAGAAAAAAAGGTACTCAGTGTAAGAAATTATAGTAGAATCAATTATTTAACATCGAACTGCACATGAGACACAGACTTTTGCTGTAGTACATATTCTCTATATTCACAGGCAGTGTTTTAAACAGTCAGTGGTTAATGAAGTTAAAATGGATATATATTGCTATTGTCTTTTCTAAGTAAAAGATACGTGCTGCTTTAAAAAAAAATATATTTTCTAGCTATTGGCAGCGAAAAAGTGAAATGGTATTCTCCCCAAGCATAAATTGTTTTCAGATCTACTCACCACCTGAGCAGGTTTCTTCTAGCAGTACCCATGAATGAACAAAAGCGGAGCAGCTGTGTGCCAGCTTACGATTTGGCATTAGGAGTTCATTGTGCTTTTCTCTGTCATTATTTCCACAGACTCCACAGGTCTTTCCTCTCATCCATGAGGCAACAGTAACCTATAAACCAGCACATCTTTGTAGCGAATACTGAAGTGTGGGTCTATTACACTGTGAAGGTACCCAACAGAAAGAAAGTAGGAACCTTGAAAGTAAGCCCAATACCTTAAGGATCACCCCATCAAAAGCCACGCTCTTCAGTCCTTGTGTGGGAGCTTCCACGATAACTGTTGCTCCGTCTTTATAAATTTTAATGTTATCTGTAAAAAGATAATGAATCATAATGTGATCTGCTTAATTTGAAATCAGTGGAGAAACGAGTAGCACAAAATACACCATAATGCCTACTTTTCCATAATTTTCCTTCACAATGATCATTTTGCTGCTACAGTTGGGGTTTGGTTTTTTGTTTTTGGTGGAGAGAGAAAGCCAAAATAGAAAATTATCTCTTGTAAAAATGTTCTACTGTTGTTCCCCATATTTGGAACTGACTTTTGTATCCAGTCTACAGTACCCAGTTTCCAAATGATAATTACAGTAGTGGTGCTCCAGCTAAATATCTGAACTAGTGCAACTAACTTGACTATAGCAAGCACTTTTTTTCTAAACAATCACCAATCTGGACATACCATATATGCAAGAAAGGGCTTTATTTACCTGTTGGTCATGCTGGGGGAAAGTAAGAGTGTATAAACTATAGGAAAAAGGAATGCAGTTGTTACAAATCTTAAGAAAGTAAAGTCTCTAGTTTCTCTTTGAATTAATGCCACTTGTGTTTTCTTCACATAGAGATTTTTCTGTGGAATTTATAAAACCATCTTGAAGATACTTAGTTTCATGGTCAGTCCTGGAAAAGTGGGTATCACAGCTTACCTTTTTCATACACAGAAACTCCATTGTATGATAGAACTGATTCTTCATTGCATACCACAAGGAGAGATGAATTTGTAGCAGGACAGATTGTGATGTTCCTTCAGAAAAAAAAAAAAAAAAAAAAAAAAAGAAAAGAAAAGAAGAAACTAGTGGTTGATTTTAAGTGTGAAAAGTAGAGATATTTGTGACCAAAGCTAGCAAAAACCAGTTTGAATATCTGAATTCTGAATGAATGAATGGGCTGTTTTCTTTCCCAAGTGCAAAATTCATTAGGATGTTGGGTTTTGGGATTCAACCTTTAAAGAAAAGGCAGCGCTGGGACTTAATGAGCAAGTTAGCAGATAAGGGTGGTTGTGAAATTGAAGACGAGCAACTAAACAAAGAGTCTCAGATAAGGAGTCCTTCTGGAAATCCCACCTTTCCACAGATATCTGATTGAAAACCAGTTTCACCTAGGAGCTATACCTCTCCCATCCCCAGACTAGCTCCCTGAAACTTTATACCTAATTCCTGAACCCTCAGGATAAACCAAACTTACGTTGATGTTGTATTTATGTGAACCTCTCTTGAGAAAGACTGAGGATCAACCTTTCTTGTAGTAATGATGAATTTTGGGTGTTCAGTGCAGTCTTGGGCCACTATCAGGTTGCAGCTTTTATTGAAAGGACATGTCTGGCTCACGTGATCGAATGTTTTGAAATCGCCCTCGCTGACTTCACATGTGGCTGCAAGACAAACCCAGAAAAGAAATGGCAGGTGTGACAATGGCATGCGTGCTGCTACAAAGTATTGAAGGCCACCTCTGTGAGGTTGAACTACCCAGCAAACAGGAAAGAACCTTCAACGTCTCCTTGGCAGAGGCTTTCAATGCTGCCAGAGTCTGCAAGGACAGGATAGCACTACAGAATAACTACCAGATGTAGACTATACTAGTATTGATTTTGATTACATGTTCAACAAAAACCTCAAGATAACAGGGACTAAAACGTACCAAATTCTCAAGAAACTAAAAATAGTAACCATTAGTTCGCATTTCCCACAGAAGTGCTAGGCACCAACCAGCTAAGACTCATGACTCCTTTTTGAAGAAAATAAACAGGGCAGAAAAATGCATGGTCTGTCTGGCACCCATTGTCTGATGCCTCTCAATGCAGAGATGGCACCTTCTCAGAAGGGGTAAAAGTCAACCTCTAGGACTTGCAGACAGGAGTGATTCCTGAACTCTGAATATTTACATCAGTTTGAAGTCTCCTCATTCACCTGCCAACAAACATGCTTCTAAATGAAGGAATGAGCTGTTGAGAAAGCAGAGTTAGAGATGTTATGCTTCCCTGTAAGACCACTACAAGGAAAGGCAAGGCCCAGTCATGGCAGAGAACAGCTCTACAAACATTGCTTATTCATGAGACAAGTATATACGTAATATTTACATTGATCTTCTTGTGCTATTTGCGAAGCAATTTTAGAAAATAAATTCCAGGCAGTGATATCTTGAGTCTCGTAAGTTGGAGATGGGCCTAAGGGCAGAGTGATTGGCATTCGGAGTGCCTGATAGTAAAGTGTTACCTGGAAAAGCAGAAATGAAAATACATTAAGATAAATTGAACCATATTGCTCCAGATATGACTTCAAACAAAAAAAAGGCTCATATCTCAAAAAAAAATCTTGAAGATGCGTTTATACAATTGCAGTTCCGTTAGTCTCTCCAGGACGCACCCAAACTTTAAGACTTTGTGAGGAATCACTGTCTTCTCTTCTAGTCACACTTGACTTTTTGAGAAATTGTTAAGGACATTGGAAAGTAACTGACATAGATGAAGTTTAAGTGATAATTAAGTGACTCTTAAAAAATCAGGTAACAAGTTAAGTAACGGAGTAAGTCGATGGATGTGTCTAGAAAAGTGAACAGCATCCATTACATGCTGAAAACTGGCCTGATGAGCACTGGGGTAAGATCCCTTGCTGTAGCTACAAATTACATTTACCAAGAGAATCAAATTAATGCCTGGTGTGTCTACTTCTTCATTATCATACATTAAAGATCCTGCAATACTGAAGCACCATGGAAGGTTAAAGACACACTAATTTCTCTGTGTATGAATAGCTAGCTGTTATTAATTTGCCAGAGATCCATAGGGAAAATTTTTCAAAGCGGTGCATAGGGATTTGGTGGACAAGGACCAATTAATCAGCAGGATTCTGCAGATCCAGCCTGTGCAAGCTGCTCTGAGAGTGTAACTAACTGCTCCAGTTTGGTTAAGGCAGAGTTGTGTTTGTGATTGTCATACCTTGCTCGGACCTGTTTCATCAAGCGTGGTTACTGCAGGGGTGGGACTTGAGTGCCAACCCAGAGAGATGCTGTACATGGTTGCAACGGAGTGCAAGGTATTCTCAAGGCCTCCATTATCTGCTCTGAGACCCCTATACGTCCCACAGAACTATTCACACTGGGGAAAATGAATCAAGGTGTGAGTGCAGAGTAGTCATCCTTGAGAAAATTTGGGCCTAACTGCTGTTCTCAGCATGGAAATAAGGTATTTGACTACTCTGGTTTTCAACTTATTGCTACGTTGCACCAAAGCAGCACAAAATCAAGAGTGTTCTTGTATGTATTTCAAGACCCATGCAATGTAGTCAGGTGTATAGCAGCTTCTCTAAAAGGGAATGTTTTGCTTTTTATTTCCTTTACATAAAGTATCAAAACATTATTAGTTGAAAAATCCATTCAAGGTAAGGAAAAGGAAAATAAAAATTGACACCTACCCCAGGAGCTTTAATTACTGTATCAATTGTTCGTGGAGATGTTGCAGCTGCCCTTACTATAAATTCATGAGATGGATTTCTCTGATGTGCTTCTGAGAAGCCCAATATGAGAGCTGCACCAGGAATGTATTGCATGAACCTAGAGATAAACAAGATGTGACAAACTCAGGTACATGAGCAAAAGCAGACATGGGAGGATGAGACTCCTGGCAGTTCTGAAAAATCAGGGCAACAATGGAAGAACTGAAAAGTCAAAGAAATAATACTTTGGATCAAATTAAATGGATGATTTTATCCAGGGGAAACATACTAATTTTATTTTGCTCATTTTAACCGGGTATCTTTTGAGACTGAATAGAAGAACATTTCAAAACAAAAAGGCATTTTGAACTGAAATATCAAATCATTTCATAGGGAAAATGAAATCAAGCATGTCAAGTTTTTAAATATTTGGGGCATATCTTTTAATATGAAATATGTGGAGAAAGTAGAACAGATTCACAAAATGCTTTTGTGCCACTGAACTTGTGTTTTCCATCAAGAAAAACCCCCAAACATGTTTGGGTTGAACAATTTCATCCAATTCTTTCAGTGTTTTTATAAAGCCAACTAGTGTAAGAAAGACAAAATAACAACTTAGGAAGGAGTGAGTTACATACGCCGTGCTTGTTTTTTTTATCCAGGATGGAAAGTTTCCCCACTGCACCTTCAGCTGCACAGCCGGCTTCCTCGCCAGTTGGCCTGTGGTAGCCACAGCTGATATCCTGTAGTCCTGGCACTCCTTGCCCCATCTCAATCTGGCCTTTACAAACAGGGAAACACCCACATTTCAGAAAAGAATCACAGAACCACCCTTGACAATTTAAAAATGCAAGTTTTTCTTCTTTCCCGAAACTTCACATTGATCCCTAATGTTTCCAAGTCGTTTGCTCTAAATAGGCTCACAGAGAAATTTTGACTACAATCAGAAAAATCTGAGGCACAGTAGAAAAAAAGTTTGCTGGTCTGTGAAGATGCTACATGTACATGTTCCTGCCTCAAAGCAGCCCCTGGCACATCAGATTTGCCATAATTTCCTGAGATTTCCTTAGACTTGGTAACTTCATAATCTGTATATATTCTTTTCTAGGAGATGACTGCACTGTAATTTCTGTTAGCCTTCCGCAATACCTTTTGATTTGAACCCCACCCCACTTTTTACAATACTGAAATATCATGATGAATTTATTAATTGTAGCTGCAAAAAGCAGAAGTTTGTAAATTGTTACGCAAAGACCTCTTGCATTAAAAGTCACGTGGGAAGCGCAGCACGGGGAGACGCAAAAAAAGAAAAGGGAAGTCCTGTTCCTTCATTTATGATGCTCTCTCAGGCATCAACCTGTTACCCAACTTTACTTTTTCCCTCTTTTCATATAAATCCTGAGAAATACAACATTTCAAAGGCATTTGAGTTATGTGTCTTCTGAAATGAATTCTATAAACAGCCAGATTCCCAGACAAGCAAACTTGTAGTAGAGCACATAATAAATGGGTAGTAATGAAGCAGTCAGTTTTTCAAACAATTTTTATACCTCTCCTGGTCATATTCTGACGTATCTTGAAAGTCAGTATCTTTTTTCACCAGATTTTGAAGTGGCTGATTTTTATTTTTTTTTATTATTATTTTTTATTTTTAATTCAAAAGAACGGTGAAAGATAGGAACGCTTTCTGAAATTTCACAAACTTTGTCAAACATGTCAAAATATGTCTGTTTTTCCTGCTTGGTTCTCCTAATCAGCAGGTGCTCTGTGCTTATTTAAAAAACCCTGGGCTTTTCAGATGCCTCTCTGGGCGAAGCTGCCTGTGTGCTTACCTGGGCTTTCAGAGGCAGTATTACAGCATCCGCACACGCTTTCCAATTGGTTTCAGCCAGCTGAACCACAACTAGTTGCACATCAACTTTGGCAGCATCAGAACGAACATATGTTGTAGCTTGATAACCTTGATTTCTGTTGTCACTCCTTACTGCCTGTGCCACAACCGTAATGCCAGGTGGAATTACGTCTCCCAGGAAGTTGCGCTGAAAAACAACCCCCAACCATCTGTGCTTAAGTATTTTTGTGTGTTCACTGGAGAGCTTACAGTCCAGTTTATGCGTGCTGGTCGCAGGAAGCAGCCCTCGCCCTTTATCACTTTACTTCACGGTATGTATTTCTATATCCCCGATACTTAAGAATAAAATTATTTGGACTCTTGATTATTCATTACCACTAGGAATTTTCAAAGTCGTGACTGTTTTGATGTGTATCCCAGACTCTTCCAAACTACCTTTATGGTTTTGTGCATTATTTTAATGTTTCAAATAGCTGCCTACAATATGTACTAGATAGCTTCATAGCAGTACACACATTCACAACGTATTTTGCTATACTGCAGCTCCTTCAAGCCAATTGATTATTTTGAAATACTCTTCTTAGTAGCAGAGTTCCCATAGACATTGCCTGCATTAGCAGAGTTATTTGTTCTATTATTATGCAGATACCTTTACTTAGTACAATTATAGAATACTAAGTGTGTAATAAAGATAAAGATGATCTGTGCTTAATGGGACTTTCCATTTACCAATCAGTAATGACCATGGAGAGTCTGATTTTAGTTATACTCTGCATGCACTCATGACCTCAGCTCTACATCTAAAAATAGTTAGGTGGACTTAAGTAAAAAAATAAAACCTATTTATTTCCTAACCATTTTAACCCTAGTGCAATTTAGTTTGCATTTTGGGCTTTCATAGGAAAAAGAAAATTCTTTCCCCTCTGACTTACAACTCCATTCCCTTAAATTTTTATAATTTCCAGACCCAGGCTTTCACATACTGCAAACACCTTTAGAAATGAAAGAAAATATACCCAAGAAACCAGCAAAACCCTAAAGCCAAGGCAATTTGGAAAAAAAAAAAAAAATGTTTTCATTGGGGGGAAAATATCTCAACGGACTTTGACTTTCCATTTACAAACTTGACTTGCAGCATACTTGCTGACCCTGAACCCCCTCAGCTGGTCGGAGTCCCACCACGGCTCCGGTTCTGGCTCAGCAGCCAGCAAAGCCCAGCTGCTCGTTTGTACCGCGCAGACGGTGGTACCTCATGTGTCAGGCTAGAACCACAGCCATAGAAACCAGCAAAACCCTAAAGCCAAGGCAATTTGGAAAAAAAAAAAAAATGTTTTCATTGGGGGGAAAATATCTCAACGGACTTTGACTTTCCATTTACAAACTTGACTTGCAGCATACTTGCTGACCCTGAACCCCCTCAGCTGGTCGGAGTCCCACCACGGCTCCGGTTCTGGCTCAGCAGCCAGCAAAGCCCAGCTGCTCGTTTGTACCGCGCAGACGGTGGTACCTCATGTGTCAGGCTAGAACCACAGCCATGGTGAGCGCTGGCTCCTCTGCTCCCGGGGCTGCTCCTGGAGCTGTGGCCAGCCTTTGCTCC
>NW_009258663.1:371920-426190 GCF_000687185.1 Egretta garzetta
CTGCTGCTGCTGTTGCTGTGGCTGCTTCCGGACTCCGAGGAAGATGGCGATGAGTTGCTGGATATCTTCCCATCTGGATGCTATGAAACAAAAATAAGTTAAAAAACTATGACATGGCCTCTAGTTTTACAGCATAGACATCAAAATCAGAGCTATCAGCCTCCCTCTAGAGGTAACAGACAGACTTAGACATATCTGGAGTGTTATTTTTATTATCATAATGCAGACATGAAATATGTTGGGTAGGAATGTCCCTTGGATCCACGTGGACCTCTCTGCTGATAGGAAGGCCATGTAGACAGTGATGCAAATGGTAACATCACATTGTCCAGGTACAAATGTTAGGGAAAATAAAAACTGACACTTAATAAGTGGTCAAACATATCCCTATTTTTTTAGAAATAAAAAAGAGATTACAATTTAATTAAAAACACTTCAATCATCTTCCTCTTTCATAAGCAGGAAACATAATAACTTTACAGGTAACACCTACAAAAGCCAGTACATTATCATCCTTCTAATATATAGAATCATTTAGCTCTGTGCCATAATGCATACTGAACCTGGTTTCTGATATGATCCACATCGATGATTTTACCATGATTGCCTAAAAACTGTGGACACATCTATTCCTGTTGGAAGCTCCTGCTGTTTTATAATTTTCTCATGGTCTTTGTTAACTTAGCTTTGGCTGTATTGTACAGCATCTAGCCCAAAGGTGTCCTGACCAAAATCTGTGGACTGCAATAACAGAAGAATGTAGTGTAATAGTCAGTATTTTAGTAATACATGTGGATATTTTGGCTATCATCAATGTTGATATTGGACAGTACAGAGTGCTCAAGTGAAATGAACCAAACAAAGCTCTTCAGTAGTATGCTTGATCATATCAACCATAGCCATCATGAGAACGTGCACTTGAATTAGGGACCTACCCAATGGATGTGAGCAGACTTGAAATGAAGCCGGTATACTTTTGGAAGGTGATATTCCTGCAAAATTCCAAAAGAAATTATTACCTACAGCTCAGGAAGGATCACTTCCTAGCAGATGTCAGAGCATTAGAAAATTTTACCCATTTTGCAGAAGTGTCATAACTACTGTGACTGTTAAATTGGGACTTCACATGCTTCGCCTCAATTGGTCTGGCGTATTTGCTGTGGCGACGGGAAACACCAACGCTTTCACTGCTGCTGCTGGTGCCACTGCTGGTGCTTCTGCTGCTACTGCTGCTACTCTGCGTTTTATCCTTCTGCTCACGGACACTTATCTCTCCTTCAGCAGCGCCAGCATGTGGAAATGATGCGGTCTTGGACTGCTTCTTAGCCTTATGCTTTATACCAGATGCTTTGCTACTGCTGCTGCTGCTACCTGTGCTGCTACTGCTGCTGCCTTTGCCGCTGCTACTACTGCTTCTGCTGCCCTTGCTGCTGCTACTCCTGCTTTTGCTGCTACTACTGCTACTACTACTGCTGCCTTTGCTGCTGCTGCTGCTGCCCTTGCTGCTGCTACTACTGCTACTGCTTTTGCTACTGCTACTACTGCTTTTGCTGCTACTACTACTACTGCTTTTGCTGCTACTGCTGCTGTTACTACTACTGCTTTTGCTGCTACTACTACTGTTACTACTACTGCTTTTGCTGCTACTACTACTGCTTTTGCTGCTACTACTACTGCTGTTACTACTACTGCTTTTGCTACTACTTCTACTGCTTTTGCTGCTACTACTACCACTACTACTGCTACTACTGCTACTGCTTTTGCTGCTGCTGCTACTGCTACTACTACTGCTGCTGCTGCTACTGCTGCTGTCTCCGAAGGGGTAGAATTTCTTTCCTTTGGCTTTGGACTGTTTTGTCTTCATATTTATCTGGGTGCCTCCCGGTGATGCTCTGTTGTCAGAGTCGCTGCTGGAGGGGCTGCTTGTTGTACTCTCGGCACTTCTACTGGTGCTGCTGGCACTGGACAATGAGCTGCTGGATTTTCTTGTCCCCTAGTCAATGATACCATTGGAAAAACAAAATTATTTTTCTGTATTCCTGCAGAAGGCTGTCAGTAAAATCAGATACAGAGCTATGAATCTCTCTGCTGCCTTAGAAGGCAAAATGTATGCCCGATAGCATTCTTGCAATACCTCACAATAAGGCAAATTCATAACAACGTGTTAAAACTACAGATAAGTAGAACAATACCCCAAACCCTTTTGTGATAATGAACACGCATGGAAATTGTTGATCATACAATTACACGTAGCTAACGTTGGTAACAACAGTGCTGTAGCGGTGACTATCTCAGGGCGCCTTGTGTAGGTAGGTGTCATGCTTTTTTTGCTACAGTTGCAGTACCTGGAAAGAACAAACTACCTTTTGGGCACACAACAGCTATTTTATGTCTTAGAAGAGGTTTTCAGAAAAACCTGCAAAAATCAACCTGCTCTTTCTAATGTCCTTCACCTGCAGAAGAGATGAATGCAAACAAAAACCTGCAGAAAAACTTGTGTACTGAAAAGCCTGTCTTTAGTTTCCAATTTTTGTACACTACCTAAGCAAAGGAGAAAGAACTATAAATTACTAAGCTTTGTGTAATGTCTCCCACAAATCTGGAAGTGGATTTTTACAGCAGTACCTGGTCATCAGTATCACCAAGGATTTTCTTCACTCTTTTAATTGCTTCTCTGCCAGAAGATACTTGTGTTTCTGGATCTTCAAATGTTACTAAACGTACCATTTTTGTTGGAGCTTGGTCTCCTGCTTGAATTGTGACTTGTATTTTTTCAATAGGTGCCTCTGTGTAAACTGAAATTGCACGACAATTAGTATTACTGTTAGTATTCTATTATTCAGTCAACTTGTGCTATAATTTATTTAGCAATTCTTCCCCAAATGAAAATATAAATGTTCATTGATTATTTTCCGTATCAAGTAACTTTATTAAAGAATTTCTGTAATAGCTAAAACACATACTGGCAAAAACCAAATTTTAAAATATTAGCATGATACTAGATTCTGCTCAAGTCAATAAACAGAATGACCAGCAGATTTAAGTCAAGTGAACTGGACTGCTTAACTGGGGAGCACTATGGAATAGTGAATTAGGCATCAGAGCAGAATTGAGGTTCAACTCTTGAATGGTAAAGAACGACCCAATGGTTAGGCCATTAGTTTGATGCTTAGGAGACCTAGATTCAGTGGCCTGCTGTGCTTTTACTTCTTATGATCATGGATTAAGACATTAAGGACTAGATCCTGGCAGGGTTAATCCATAATTCCCTTTAAGACCCTGGGTTTTTAGAGTGTAGCTACAGGACACTGCATCAAGATCTGTTGCCCATGTCCAATTGCTCTGTGCTTGCATCCTAAATCCAATGATTCAGGATGCATCAGACACGCTTCTGCAGGCGCAGATCAGCTCTGCTTGACGCTGGCCATGCCGAGTGGCATTGCTGGGAGAGCTGGGAAATCACCGCTCAGACAAGTAGGGGAGAAATGGATCCCTGTTACGAGTGTAGTCCGTTGCCAGTACTGGCAGGGCTGGTAGGCCTAATGGTAATTTTAGTGTTACTTAAAATACAAGAGATATATATGTACATATATGTGTATAGACACACCCCCCTACCCACCCACCCATTACTTTCTTTTTTGTGCACAGTTGTATTTACCTGGCTTGAAGCTCATTTTAAGGGAGTGCTCTCCAACTAGGTAATAAAGAGGCACGTTTTTGATAAATGCTGCATGTACGCTTTTCCTCTCAATGCACACTTGAAACCCAAATGTACTTGCATTGGAGCACATGGACTGAACAAATGGCTCTTTTGGGGAAGAAGAATGTCCAAAGGAAAAGGACTTTCCTGATGAAATGCCTTCTGCAGACTTTCTGTCCTATTAGATAATACACATGTCAAGTTAAACTGGACAACAGTGAGAGAAATATTTGCATGTTATGAGTCTTGTTTTGGTAATAGTTATATGCATTCTGTAGGAGGAATTAACCAGTTTATTTGAGATAGCAATGCCGCGACAGAAGACAATATGGTTTTCAGTTGGACAAAATTATCAACTAAAAGGTTGATTACACTATCTAATGTAAAAAGAGCTTCAGGCTATAAGAATTGAAAATTATATCACAAATTAATTCTAAATATTTAATTTTGTTTTCCTGGAATATTAGACAGTGTTAAAAGGTTCTTGATAAATCTGAGTGTGCTCTAGACTGACTGGAGTTCTTTCCCTTAAGTTACAATTGGGTCAAATGAGAAAACCTTCACTGATGTCAATGAAAATTCTGTCTCAGTTGAGGTCTGATGTGAATGTGAGACTATGTCAACTAGATGGTCAAAGCATATCAGATGTTGGAAATTTCCACTCAAAGCTATGTAATTTACATGTACTAAGCAATGCTTGCAGAAGAACAAATTAAAATTAATTAAAATTAGAATCAAATCCATGAAATGAAAACTATGATTTCCTGCAGCAATGAAGCAAATAGCTAAAGACACATAATCATAAGCTTTCATTTCACATGTAATACAGTTTTGCAATTAATTTTTTACTCAGTTTTCATGTCTCCAAAGATTCCACACTTGTATGAAGCCCACTGAAAAACTAGAATTTTAATGCTAGTATTTTCTTTCCAAAGGAAATTCTAATGACACCGGGAAATGCTCCAGTTAGTGCCATTTTTCAGTTGCTGTTCATTTAGGAATAACTGCAGAATGCTGAGTTGTCAGGAAGGGCAGCACACAGGCACAAAGGAGAAGAACTTTGCTTGTTCCACAACGGTGGAAACTCTTCTCACTGTCAGTGCATTTGCCTACTGACTTTTCCATAGGACAGTGCTGTCCTCATCCTCTGTTTGTCTCTTATTTTATCCGAAAACACTTCAGAGTTGCAGGACAACAATTAAACGAGAACAGGACAGTGTTTTCCTCGCCTCTGTCAGTCTGGCTTTTATGGAAAACTGCAGTAGCTCAGGAAGTCGTTTGACTTGACACACAAACTTCCATCCATCCTTGAATCAGGATGCTTATAAGCATTACATTTGGATCTACAGGTTAAGCAATGGAGCTCTCGTGGAACATTTGTGGCTGCCCCAGGCATGTGATGCTTGCATAATGGTTGCAAAGTACTTTAAAGATTGTGGGCCTGTCCTGTAGATGGCAGTGTAAAATTAATTACCAAAGAAAATGCTTTTGCTTTTGAGAAAGTGTTGCAAGTCTGATGTATTGCACTCCAGATTTAAAAATAATGTTACTATAGGGCTATTTGTGTTATTAGATTGAACCTGACTTATTTTGAGTGAAGCAGCATTGGTCAGAGATGAATTGTACATTTTCCTATGGAGAAAAGAAATGGTCTCCCACTGATTAAAAGCCCAAAAAAGAATAGTCAGACACTACATCATTTACCCTGATGTTATCAGTCTCGCCTGATGCAGAATCTGAATCGAAGGACATCTTCATTATGTCAGGCACTGCTTCAGGTAGAAGAACTGGAGTCATCTTACTAGCAGCCAAATCCCCAATATTTCGTGTAACAGCAAATGTCTTAGACCTGCGGAATAAACATTAGAGGAAACCTGTATTGATAAAGCACTGCTGAGGAAGAGATCTGAATAATGCCTTGTAGCACGTACTCAGCAACAAGTATCATACCTTGCAAATTGCTTTATAGATATTTACAGCATCTTTCCTGTTAGTTGTATTTTCAATGACTGCTAAGAGTGAATAAAGACATGGACCGATCTCAGGGGCACATAGCTCAGTTAGGCTTTTAGAATCCTGTGTAAAACCATTGCAGTTGATGGGGTCTCCGTATGCCTAACACCATGAAGAACAGCCCACTTAGAAGCCTGGCTATAGATTACATTACTAAATTTCTGAGTCTCCTATTTTGCTCTTCTGGATTTTTAATTTTTTTAAACTAACTTCTGTGTGTTCACTGTTAAACCTAATTCTCATTTCCTTTGACATTATATTTGGGGAAATACTGCCATAACTTCAAAACCCAACCTGGGGACTGGTGGCTACCGAATGCTGTTTCTTGTGCAACTTTTGCTAAAGCAGAATTAAAGAAAGGAGCCTGAAATCATCAAAGTGTCTCCAGCTTGATCGCTTGATCACTTAAATTCACTGGTACTCATGGCGTGGCCATGGCTTGGCAATACATCACAGGGAGGTGTGTAGGAAAGTTTAGAGCCTATTTACATAAATGTGTTCAGTACGTTGTTTCCAGTGTTGTGGACTCTGATAGTCAGGATCCAGGATGAGAGATAGAAGGTGCAGCATGAGACTGAGACTCTCATGGCTAAATATCCTGACTCCCTGGTTCCATACCCCATGTTCTTCATGGACCTTTTCACAGTGCTGTGATAACTATGAGTTTTGTTTTGGCTCAGAGAAACATCTTGAATACCAAATGCTTTCGAGAGATGAAAACCTATTTCCCTCAGCTATTAACATTGTGCTAACTCTACCTTATTAGCCATTTATCAGCGCTAACATCCAGCTCAAAATTCCCCACGTGCTGTTTCTCAAGTATAAAGTTGATCTTCTTGCCCTGGGGCTTTTGTGGTCTGCGAATGGAGGTGGCCTTTGTGACAGTGAATGGCAAGATGGTCTGCAAAATGGTCTCTATTTTAATATGGTCCACACTGTACTAGCCTGAGCAGTTCCAATCTAACCTATTTGAAAGATGAATTTGTATTCATTTGATAGCCCTCTCTTCCTCTTGAAGGCTCCTACCGTGCTGTGTGCACTGTAAAGCACACAATTGCACTTCATGTGGAACACCTCAATAAAACGTGTGTCACCTGTGGGCTTTGTTTTCTTTTCCATCTCTCTCTTTTTTTAGATAAGGATATGACAGCAACGCTCCACGCTGGGTGATAGGAGAACCTTGAAGAATGGAATCTGAAATAAAATATTCTCCCTAACAAGCTGAGGGGATAAAAGAAAATACAAATCAACTTGCATTTCAGATGGCTCATCTGGGTAAAGGGACAAAAAGGGAAATGGCTTTTATTTTAATCCCATTCAATAATTCAAATGACCACTGAACTGCAGGCTGGGTCTCCAAGCAGAAAGTCCTGGGGTTTCTTTTCCATTTTTTTTTTTAGTATTTTTTATGCCAATAGTCTACTCCTGCCACCTAATGAAAGTGGAGGATCGATTCCTCCCTGTTGAGCACAGAGAGCCGACAAATGTAGCTGCATCACAGGTGACACATGTCAATGTCTGCAGAATCACACGGCACAGTAAAAATAGGCTACAAGAGCCAGCTCTGGTGCTTTAACAAGAAAAACAGTCACAAAGAAGGCCTAAAGCTATGGTATGAAAGAATCTGTTCTCTCTGATCCCACACAAGGGAGAAAAAATAAAAGGGAGATTTTCCAATATGTATTAGTGTATTTTTTGGATGAGAGAAGAAGCTGTGCTATAGTATAAGCCAAACTCACTGCAGGGGTAAGGGACAAGCAATTCAGCTGTGTTGGGCCCACTGATGTTTCAGTGAGTGTGGCCTTACATACATCACTAACATGGGGACAGAAGAGCTCAGTGTCTGTATAAAACAAGGACAATCAACGAAAACCTATTTTCCCAGGTTTTAAAGCACGGCATGACATTGTATCTAAATAAATGAGAAGCAAGACACAATCCTCCAACCAGATCTTTAGCTGTGGTGAAATGAAAATTTCTGCCTTTCCTACACACCATCCTTCTGACCTTGGTGCAAAGGTGCTTAAAACCCAGAAACTTGGTGCTCCAGTCATTTCCCTTCTCTGTCCCCCAATAGACCGCGCTGCCTTGCGAGTTCACAGCATATGCTGGCTCTTCCACATTTTCCATTACATGTGCTGTATTCATGGTGTATACAGCGTTGTAATTTCGTAATTCATCTTATAAATAAGATGTCCATGTGAAGCAATTTCTGCTTATGCTACGGTTAAAACAAGCAAAAAAGCCCTATGATAAAAGCTCTATTCAAGATTATGTATATACTTCAGTAGCCTGTCATTATGAATATGTGATATATTTGCAAAGTGCATTCTCTGGCAGCTCTCCATATTGATACTTTAATCACAGGGCTCTAATTTTCCCCTGAAATTTATTTGATTTTTACTTCTTCCTGTAAATTTTGTTTAAAAGTATGCTTAAGTAGCCATCTGTAGTGTACCAAATAATTACGTTAAAAGAGCCTTAAAAATAACTATTACTTTTAATTAAATTTAACTTTGATAGGATTGAATTGAAACACATGCCATATATTCTCTCCATGGTATGATTAATTATTTTGCTCTGATTTTTGCTATAAAGAAAGTCGAGTCTGTAATGTGCTGATTTGTCTTGGGAATGCAATCTCTCTATCACCAAAGTTTTCATTGTTTTTTTTTTTTTTTTCTTTAGAGTCTGCGATTGCTCACCTGAATTTCCCTTTGGCTCCTGAAAATTTATATAAATCCCACAGCTGTAACAGGTTATAACCTGTACGGTATGTAGGATAGAACTGAACTTAATGCTGTTGAAGACTGTTTGCTACCTGCATCTGGGTGTGAGAGATGAAGGGGAAAATAATATCACATCCCGACTAGTTTTAATGACATGGTGCTATAGAAAGTAACCCACTGACCATCGAGACAAAGTGCCCAATACTGAAATATTTTGAAACAGAGCTCACAAATAAATGAAAGAGCAATAGCTTTCTAGAACCATTACTTTAAATGGGGAATTTAAAGCTAACAAGGGAAGGTGTCAGAATATCTCTAAAATATTGAATTCAATAGGTTCTTTATTCTTTGGTGGATCTATGCAAAAGGAAGAGAAAGTCTATGTTAAACTAAAATCTTTGACTCATTCTATATAGAATATATATGCATCCTTTCTCTCTCTATCACGCCTGCTTGTTTCTCTTCATACCTTTAAGATTTTATTTTGCTTGGTCTTTGACCTCCTCAGTGATGTGGTTCAATGTTACATTCTCTAGTTATTGCTTTGCCTTCACTTGTACTCATTGCTGTTTCATTGCTCTGTGTGGTTTCCACTGACCATTTGTTTTGTAACAGTGAATGGGAATGCTTTTTGGAGAAAAATTGATGGTGCTAAAAGTTAGCTAGTGAGTATTAGCTTTCTCATGTATTTGGCATTATAGAGCTATTTCCAACTGACTACCTTACTTTATAATGATAATGCTGCAGGGTCTACAGCAGGGCTTGGGCTGGAACTCATGGACCTCTCCACTGTAATCCCCTGCCTCTGATACTGACTCGCTTTATGCTTTCTGGCAATGCATTTAACCCTTTTTGTGTCTGATTTGATTTCCCCTTAAGTCAAAGGAGGAAAATATTTTTTTATTTTGCTTTGCAGGGAGGATCCTTCTGCTAACATTTGTAGCTCTGCTTGAGGCTCTAAAGTCTGTATCAGTGTCAAATATTCTCATTTCAGTTCAGTCTCCTTATTGAGTTCATTAATATCTGCCTCACCCTCTCCAACCGTGAGAGCAGATGCCTGCTGTCCCTGATGACCTCGGGAGCAGACTGTTGGTCTTCACAAGAAACTGAGCAAAACTTTTGGGCTGTGGTGCCCCAGCAGCTTACTCACAGCTAATGGATGCTCTATGAATTGCCGAAACCCTCCCTCCTCTGCATGGAGAACCTGATTACAGGCACATTCGATGGAGTGAAGGAATCGCCTTCGGGAAGAGGATGTGATGTCAAATGCCTGCTAGGATGGCCTGTGACCATTGAAGGGCAAGGGAGAATAATGATTAGCCTAACCGGTGGCTAAACTGAGGAGACCTGCAGAGCTTCTCTGGGCCAGCAGCCATGAATGCTAATTGCAGCTGGATCAAGCAACTGAGCTCTTTTGTTACGGCTGTATTCCTAGAGCAGAAACTTGTTAACATTTCTGTGGATTTTATAACAGCTGATTTCTGCTGTCAGTGATGCTTTTTCCTTAGTGATGAATTTTCGGCTTGTCTTTCTCAGTATTTTTTCATGCGTGTGTGTGAAGGTTTTCTAAGCTTTGGTCTACTGCTTTGATTCCTTGGACATACTCTTTCTGTTTCCTCCCTCTCTTTGTGCTTGTATTTCCATCTGTTTTCATTTGTTTGGCATCTGGCTACAACAGTTTTCCAGAGTGTATTGTAATTGCATGCACTGATAATAAATCAAGTAGACCTAACATGCAAGAAAACCAAATGGCAGCCACAGGGAAACAAGGTAAAAACACAAGAAACACCAAATCCTCTATGCTTCAAGGCATCAGATGCAGATATATATGGGTTATCTGTTGTAACTGATAAGATTCTGCTGGTTTATATCTTACCTAGTCTCTCCAGTCCAAATATATGTATTGCGGTAGAAATTTTATGCTATTTGTGTTTCAAATAGCTTATGGGTCTCAACAACAGAAATGGTCCTAAAAAGGATTTTCAGGTGAAAACCACAGAAAGTAACACATATTTTCAAGCAAAGCTTCGGTACACATCACTTCATTTAAAATAAATAAACTACACCAATCATTGCCAGTTACCCAAGCTGTCAGTCAAAGACAAGATCTCTAAGCAAATGTTCTGTTTTACTTGGAAAGACTCTGCATTGCTACCTAGCAAGATAATAAGTGGTCTGTCTTACCTTACAGTAATTATGTCAGTCTCATCTTTACATGGTGGAATTTCAATTTTGATATTTTTTTCCTTCATGTGGACAGTGGCAACAACATTCACAGGTACCTGAGCATTCATTTTGACGTGTGCTTCCAGCCCTGCCTGGATCGTGCGTGTGTTGATCCCCAATACAAAGGTCATCTCCTTAGCCATGCTGAAAAGGTAGAATCAGGGTAAGACAGCAAACAGGAGTTGAAATTTTATGGCCTTTTCCTCTATATTGGAAATATAATCATTTTATTTTATACTAAATATTTACCTTAGACTCATTTTGGATCGCAGCCTAATGTTGGCATTTAGTAAGTCAGTCAATCTGAAATCAGACTTTGGAGAAGGTGTAATCTGTGCTTGAACTATTACAAAGCAAGCGAAAAAAGTGTTAAAATTGCGGTCCCCCCCAATCCTGACAAACATGTTTGTATTGCCCAAGTCTTGAAATACATTACCATTTCCTGCCACTTTTGTGATAGAAGAGTAATAGAAGCTGGTCTCTGTCGGGAACCCAGTGCAGGTGGGCACGATACGACGGATCTCAGAGGACAGTAAAGCCTTGGTCCACTGCCTCCCCACACCACTTTGAAGGCTACTGATTATTCTCCTTATTGAAGGGTTTTTTTCGTCAGGTCCATACCATGTCTGCAATTACAGAGTTCAACTTGTCTAAATAAGCAGAACTTGAATATCATGATCCCTGTCATTAACTGTGCCTCGGGGGAAAGTCTGCCAGCAATGATTATAGCTAATCCTGATCAAAGCTTGACCTTATTTGCCTTGATTAATACTAAAGACAAAAACCCTCTTGAATTAAAAAGACAAAAAAAGGGAGAGAATGTATGAAAGAAACAGTATTCTAAAGCTTTTGATGCTTGGGTGGTGGTGTTTTTGAAATGATACCTGCAATGCATTTTGGATGGCGTTTTTATCAAGTCCACCAAAGAACAACTCTTGGCCAAACATCTTCACGTAGCCCGATGCAAAAGGCTTGTCACTGGAGAATGCCTTCCAGTCAGAGAGCTGCATGAGAAGAGGAAGAAAGTCTGATTTGTCATAACATTTGGGGAAGCAATGCCTTAGAGATTTTCTTTTCCCCAAGAATTTACTGTTTTCAGGATTTTCTTGAAGTTGTAGTCAGTCTCCCACTTCCCATCAGGAGAGTAACCTTTAGCAAACATCTCCTGCAGTCCTTCAACCGTTATTCCCACCTGTGGGAAGAAGTAAAGTGTAAATGTGAGTTGGATGACGGTCATAAGATGCGATGAGAGGGCACACTGCGGGTAGACCCAATTACCTCCACGGGATCAGCCACTCTTCCAAGGAAATGTGCCCGCAGCTGGGACATTGCCATTGCTGGAATTAAGCTGCCTGCATTATTCAATACCAAGTATTTAGCTGCCAGTCCGCTCATAAGGAACTCTGAAGAGAAATAGGCAGTAAAACACAGCACAGTTAGTTTTTAAAGCCACAATGTGCAGATTGCATCAATTCACTAATTGCATAATTCAACTGATACAGCATGACATGAGAAAGGCCAGAAAGCCCAGCTATAAAACTGATGTTATAAACCAGTCATAAACAGAATAATCTGCATTTTTGAACTATTAATGGGCAAAATTACAAGTCCCCTGCTCACTGCATGGTGGATATGCTATTTTTCCAATTGCTTCTGCTATATCATTTACATCCGATCAGATTCTGTAACATCAGCTTATGAAATGCTTTTATGTGACATCATTTAGGGCAACTTGACAAAAGGGATCAGAAATGAAAACGGATTTGCCATCCTTTGCTAATAGTTTAGGGAAAGTGATATAGATGGTGGATATAGATAAGGACTGATGATGAGGTGTAGATTTGCCTCTCAAATGACTCAGAGGCAAGTTAATACATCTAGTTCCAAATGCTGTAATTTGTTATATGAAATGCACTAATTGTTAAGTAATTGTTAACTATTGAGTAAACTTTGAGCAAACATAACTTGTGCCTATTTATTTTCTCTACTTCAGATTGATCATCCGTAATGTTCTTCCATACAGAGAATCAGTGCAGAGCGCAGTCATGTGTTCTTCCTGAGCCTGGCACAGGTCTATACAATCCTGGTTTTTGAGTTAAACCAATCCCAGGGCTTTTCTAAGTTTCCTTAGGTTTCAAGAGGAACAAGGCTGACATGATATGTACACATCCCTGTCGTGCTGCCTTTCTTCCAGCCCTCCTCTCTCTTCTCTTCCTACAGAAGAGGGAAGTATTTTAGGAGTCCCTATGTTAAATTTCTGCTATCCTCATGTTAGACATGGTGATGAAATCAGCTGTGGAAATCCAGTACAACCAGGGTAATTGCAGAGCCCTGGAAGATCCAGACCAATAATTTCAGTATCTGTACAGAAATTATGGATTAATTGTAGGAAATACATTTTCAAACATTATGAGTGAGTCTTTGACCTCCTTCCAGAAAAGGAGTGCCTAAATTCTCATACATTGTTTAGCCAAAAGTTAAAGAAAATATTATTGCTTGGTTCACAGATGTGGGTGTTATGAATACTCATGCCCATATTACTTCTCTAATGCCACTCTCTGCATTTCAGATAAAATCTCCCTTGTGAACCAACACCTTCCCATTCTCTTCTGAATCTGTGCATGCAGACAGGGGCCTGGATGGTCCTTCACCCTCATTTACTCCTCACGCTAGGTTGCTTCGTATCATATTGCTGGGACTAATTTTGATTTCCAGTTTCTCAGGACAGATTCCAACTTTCCACGTATTTGAGAAACAGTCTGTTGGAAAAGCAATCCACTCAGTCTACTAAATCTGTGTGAATTGGCATTTCACTACATCACCTTCACTGTTTTGCTGTGTGAAGCTCCTGTGCTACCCAAAGTGCTAGGCACTATCTACCTACAGCATAGGTGGTCCCGCAACAGCTCCTACAGTCAAAATACAGGTAAGTATGCCACCCCAGTGATGATGGAGGAATCAGTGGAGAACCTTCAGCAGACAGCAAGGAGACATAATAAAACCTCACATTTTAACGCTGATGCTATAGAAAATAAAAAGCAAAGCAATGCCACACTGGGACATTACTAATAAGCTGACTTGAGACTTGGAAACGTGAAGGCTAGTTTTTCTCTGAATGAGCTTAGCCAGAATGGTCCTAGGTGTTCTGTGGACCGGACACTATAATGAGGCACAGTACTTTTAGCGAATTTGTTAAGGCTCTTTTTTTGTGTTTGAACCCACAAAACCTGTTAGTTAAAAAAACCCCATGATACTTACTGATACTTAATAAGAAATGTTGCTCATAAATGATTAAATGATTATACAGAATTCATTGACTGAAGGGAGCAGGGATATTTTCCATACCTCAGGCATCACATAGCTCTAAGAAAATATTTACCAATGGAAAATCCCACTGACACAGTCAGATGATGCACTGTAGCCACTTGACTGCAAGAGTGTGATGGCACATGCATATATCTGACTAAATGTCTTGCCCCAAGGAAGAGGGAAAGAAAAATTGGTGATCAAAGAAAGCAGTCTTTGGCACCTATGAATATTAGTACACTTATTTAATTATATGAATCTGTGCACATGGAGAGTCGGATTCTGTCAGTCCTCACATTGAGCAGAATCTGGGTCATCCCTTTGATTTCAGCAGTGTATAGAGCATGAAGCACTATTTGTGGTGGCCATGTGTGACAGATTCCAGGTTAGATATAGATTCAGCTGACATTATTGCCTGTCATTAAAAATTCAGCATCTACCACCACAAAGATCTGTGATGCTAAGGGCATATTTTTGTTTTTAGCAAGGAATTAAGTACCACATTACAGCCGTCACTATGGTAACTCCTCCAGAATGGACTCACTGAAACACATTTCACCTGTGGCTAGTGGTGACAAATCGAATCAGAAAGCTGGAGGATGGATCCTCATCCTACACCACTGTAATAGCGCATTGACTTCATTTGGCTGAGTTACGTAAGTCTAAGATTAGCATGTGTGCGAAAAGAATCTTGACCCTTATTCTTCAGGACAAGAGGTTTAAATATTACATATCCATGGTCACCAAATTTCTGACACTGGTCTTCACCAAGAAGTAACAACAATTCACTGATGGGCTGCATTTCCAGGCTACAGCCAGAACAAAATGATTCATTTCATGTACCCTTCTGCCAGCTACCCTCCTGTGTTCTGCACCCTTCTTTCTCACTGTGTAGAAATTCAGAGAGCTTCACTTTAAAAGCAAAAATAAGAGGAGAAAATGAGTATGTAAGTCTAGAAACACATATCTGCATCTTACTGGAAAATTTATCTCTCCCTGAATGCATTTTAAATGGTACAGGAGTTCACACAGTGCATGTTAGTGACTGTATTTCTTTGGGCACTCTCTGTCTCTGAAGCAGCAAGCATGTGTATCGTATATTACTATGGTCGTTGTGGTATGTATTATATTTATTTTTATTATAGAGCAGATTCAATGGTCACATAAAAACCATTAAATGGGGTAGGGCAACAATAAGATCTACATAAGTCTTTCAAACCCCTCCTTCCCCTCCAAAAAGAAAGCAAAAGTGCTCATACACTCAGCACTGTGGATTTCAGATGTTTCAGAGTCTCTTTTTCTGTTGATTACTTTGAAAAGAATCTTTGCATGTACCAGTGAGTAACAAAAGTGATAAAAACATCCGAGTCCTCCTAGATAAACAGCATGTGTAAGGAGACTGTGTTTGTAGATATAATCTCCCTAGGCTGCCAGCTACATATGCCAAATCACTGAGGCTGTCATGGTCATTTACATAAGGGAGTTGCTTAAAAAATCTCTGCTGAGAAAAATAACATACATGGAAAATAGAGATAGCTACAATTTCGCCCAGCAAGAGCTGTTTTCTAATCTGGTCCTCCCTGCTCTGACTGTATTTTTATGTGCATCTCCCATTGATGTAACTGGTCAACCTCCAGATCCCACATGTGGATCTGCTCATTCCAGTAAAGAATCCTGGTAGGAAGGTGCAAGAAAAATCGTTAGACAGTAAGCCTGAGTTAGCTGCTCATGGGTGCAATGAACCGTCACATCTGAGTATTTTCAGAGTTTGCTGTTTCACTGGGCACCACTGTTGGGGTGAAGAGTATTTAGCATCACATTTGAATTCAGCAAGAGCTGTAGGTGTTCAGCACCAGCAGAAATTAATCCACTTCAGCAGTAATTTAGGTCCCTTCTGTTTGTTTGGTGCTGAACAATGGCACGAAATTGTTAAGCACCACTGAGACTACGACATTTGATACAGGAGCATGTGCCTCACGGGCTAGTGAAAATGAAGGGTTAGAACCCCACAAGCCCTCTGGTAATTTTGTGCTGGCAGCGTGCAATGCGAAACACGCAGGGACCTAAACACTCTCCAAATGGAGAGCCTGAGATTTTTATACTATTTTTTTTTTCACTGAACATAGGAGAATATGGAGGAACAACATGCGGCTAACCAGCTGGCTAGGAGAATTGGGTTCTCATATGGTACAATATTTTTCACACATTGACCTGTATATATTTCTCTACAAAATCTTCTGAATCTTACCTTTAAACACACTGAAGCGAAAAACCTTGCTGAACTGATATCCAGATCTGTCGAATTTGGGACTTAATAGTCTGACAGCCATTCTGCAGGCAGAAGCCCTGAAAAAATTCAGTGAGCACATTAACACCTCAGTTAGTTTGCAACAAGTTTTTCATCTAGGGAAGGGATCCAGATTATCCTTACATCACTTGAAGATCTGGAGCTGTGCTTCTACCCAGGGCCCTCAGGTGAGAGTAGATGAAACTTGCCACTTGCATGCTCGGTTCCTTCAGCACAGCATCCGCTATTGTCATCAGTATTGGAAAACCTGGCTTGGTTTCAAGCAAAACCACTGCAGCTATCATTCGGAGCCGAGGATGAATTTTGTGATTCAGGAAAATCTCAAGGGTAATAGCCTGGACCTGAAAATAATAGATACCTTCAAACTTACAGTATGTTTGAACATTTTGCTAATAACCATTCATCACCGGTGAATGATCTCTTCATCACTAGTGCAGTAAAAATGTGTATTATTTAATTATTATGGCAACAGTGTTCCTGGTTTCATAGTTGGAGGGCTGGAAGGGGCATTATGGTAATGTAGTCTGACTTCCTACACAGTCAAAGCCAAGGAACTTTGCTGGATAACTTCTATATCAACTCTATTATCCCTTTCTGAGCTATAGCAGAATATATCTGTAGCATTACCACTGTAGGTAAAAGAGATTTCATGGATCCATCACACACCTGAGAAGTGGTTTCAGTGAGCACTTATCCCTACTCATAAAGGCATGCCTTATTTCTAATCATTTGATCTCCTGGAGCCCTTTCTGCTAGAATAAAAACCATTTTACTACCAGCAATCTCTATGTCATGTAGGCAGTTTCAAACTGAAAGTTTATGCAACAAATGTAATTTCCACAGTACTACTCATGGTCAATGTGTTTGACCCTGGCAATATTCAGTATCAAGGCTAATTTTGTACTGGAACCTTTCCAGTTTCCATGAGCTGCAGTGAAAGCTTTCACCCCAGCTTCAAAATGGATGTGGACGGTGTTACCCCATTCTGGCAGCTCCCCTGTGCCTCTCTGTCCCTCCTGGGACAGTGCACACCCAGGCTCTCTGATGAAAAGTCTGACCCAGAAAACTTCAACGAACTTTGGAAACACCCTGATTGGTTTTATTAATTTGTGTATGTTGATTATCAAGTACCAAGGGGAAAGTGGTGACAGGGATGCAGTAGCCTGTTTCTAAAGGTAACTACCTTTTCAAATTAAACAATAAAGACAACAGACCATGTATTAAGTCTGTTTAATGCAGATATGGGTGTGAGCTAGCTGCAAACCAGGCATTAAACCGGTTTTTGAACAATGATGAATCTGGCCACAGTCATTAACTTGCTCCAGATCAATTTTCTCCAAAGAAAATATGCAGAAAATGAGTGGTCTGCATCACACGTGGAAAGCCAGGCCAACGGGCAATCGGAGAAACAGCACTGTTGTCAAACACCAAACTGGCTTTTTTCTCCCCCAGCAAATACCCTAACTCCTACCCTTGCTGTTCTCTCTTCCCCTTCTGCTTTTCTCCATCTAGCTCTCGCACTCTAGTAAATTGTTTCTTTATTCTTTTGCTTAAAAGCATACCCTGGCACACTATTGTCTGTGGATCAATATGTGCACTCAAACTGGGAGCCATACGAAAAAAATTAGTATAATGGAAAGACTGATACAGATTAGAAGGAGACTAGTTAATGAAAGCTTTTATTTTACTTTTTATATTAAGAATAGTCTTGTATAAAACAAAATATTTCAATATAAGGAAAAACAGTCTTGAGAATGCAAGGTTTCCTTTTAGAAGCAGATTACTTTAAGGTGAAAATGATTGTGAAGTGATGTCTGTGGTGGAGGAGAGTGTGCCTGTGTAACCATTGTATGTGATATCTAATCATCTCATTCAGGGACAAAAGTCACATTTATTAAATGTTCTGTTTATGACTTAAACCCACACAATGTGTGTAAATTTGTAATTAGGATGCAAACCTCTAGTATCTATTTACAATAAGATCTGGTCTTGAATTACGATTAGATGTGACACTCAGTATTAAATGTCAATTGTCTGAAAACCTTGTTTTGTGGTTCTCTCACATATGAAAGTTGAAGTAGAACTAAACACATTTGGGTCAATAATTTAGCTTTCTGTCTAATGTCCTTGGAAAATAAACGTTTGCAATGGAAGTACTGATTTGTCTTCAACAATAGGGCAATGAATGTATCCTTTTAATGGGATTTTTGTTGCAGTCTGAAACACCAGAGGTTAATGTCAAAAGGAGTAAGGAATGGTTATATAAAAAAATATATTACAGCTATATTTGAAAATGAGGTGTGCTTTCCCTTCATCACCCACCATCAGTTAGCAGCCTTGTGTTGGGTTATCATAAGTGCAAAGGAGGCAGCTTTGTTTCCTTACCATTTTGGGGTCTTTCATGCCTATGTTTTTCAGGGCCATCACAGCAGTCGTATGGACCTTGAGTGGCAGATCTGAGGCACCGGCTGCATATCCAGGCAAAAATTTCTTGATGTGCTTGATGCTGGCTGGGTGCCCTACATTTCCAAGGGCTTTCAAAGCCAGGGAAATTTCTTCTGTGTTAGACTTGCTCAACGCCTCTCCTGCAAAGCCATGAAGTAGCTGAAAAAAGAAAACAAATCTTCTGTTGAGTTCAATTCCAGCTCTTATCTATATCCCATCCCCCAGCCTATTCTGAAGTTTGACTTTGATAATTTCAGTTTGTTCAATTCACTTATTTTAAATATTTTCAAATTCCTTTTGTCCTCATGAATAGGACATTTTATTCATAGAACAAGCATAGCCAAGAAAGCTGCAATGAACAGCTTCTTCCTCACTATGCCTTAAAGTTATCAAGTAAGATTTTTAAAGGAAAAAGCAATGGCTAGGAGCTAGTTCCCACTGCCTTTCAGTGTGAGTTGGGAACCCTGCAATAACGCTGTTTGAATATCTCTGTCTAATGGCTGAAGACAGGTCCAAAAATGCAGACACAGTTAAATTCTTCGGGCCCTGAAGATATGGCTAAAAAAGGGAGACACAGTTAAATTCTTCGGGCCCTGAAGATATGGCTAGTGCTGGTTCCTGTAACTTCAGCTGACAGCCATGTTTTATTGTGGATTAACAGCTGGCAACGCAATTGTCAGGTCATTTTACAGCCTTTGTTGTAAGCAACTGGATCACTTACGTCTACGTGGCAAGATTAGAAATAGTTGTCTGAAGGCTGAATATGAGAAAAGAACTAAATCCTAATAGAAAACTGTTTTCAATGCTAAAAAATGGCTCTAAAGAAACCCTGAGATGTTATAGAATAATTTCAATACAGTTCCCATGCTTTAAAAGATCACATTTGAGATCCATTGATGGTGCAGAAACAGCGCGTTTGATATTACTAATTGAATGCATGGGTATTTGAAATGCATTGAATAAGCCTATACAATCATTTGCTTTGGGAAAGAATTTCCATTCCCTAGCACTGGGCTTAGATTTCATTATCTCAGGAGCACTGGTGGCAGTCGTAACACAGGAGATGCATGTAGGAATGTCAGCTATGCCTGTGTACTACGGGAAAAAAATCATGGCAGGTACATAATGTATCGGGAACACTCGGCTCTTACGGGGGATGGTGGACTGACCAGTGTTGAAGACTGAAAACACCTATTTCTCTCTATCACTGGCTGGGTGGCCAACCTCTGTAAACCATGACATGCATCTCTAGAATGGGGAAATGCTGTTTACAGCCTATTTAAATTTTTTTCAGACTCGCTGAATAAAAGCAGTTCAGAACAGGGAGGGTTTTACTATTATTAAAACCTTATAGTCTATGTGGATGCCTGGGCTCTGCTTCTGTCTGAGAAATGGCTGGGCTACATGACTTTGGGCAAAAACCTGGGCTTTTGTGTCACTTAGTTTATTTATAAGTATATATAAGTACCTGTATTTAAAGTGTTTCAGAGCAGTGCCATGGGACTTCATTAATAATTGGCAATAAAACACTCAGAGATACTCAGATAGAAAGTGCTATGAATTATATGCTTCTTCCTCTCACTCTCTTTTGTATGTTAATCTAAAGATAAAAATGCTGTATTTAACCAATTGGGGTTCCTATCCCCAGAGGAAACATTGTAGTGAAGTGAAATACAGGTTTCTGAATAATGAAGAAAGAACTCAAGGTTTAATTTTTCTTTGAACCGATAAATAAAAATGTGGTTACCTGGAGACATTCAGAGCAGGAGTCCGATGACGAGCACTGTTTGTGGCACAGTGACGCGTAGCTGAGGTAGCAAACCTTTCCAAGTACGGTGCTTGAGCGTGGGCAGTGTTTTTTCACGATGAGCTAGGGCGAAAGCCGTTGTTCATTACCACCATTAATGAAGAGCAACAATACTAAAAATACGTTTCTGCCAAATGCAAGGCAAAACCAGGCTTTTGAAATTTTTGTATCAGTGGATTTATAGTTAATCAGTGGATATTACTGTATTTGAAAATGCAATTGTAAAGTAATTCCAAGTAACATCTGGAAGACAGGTATGTTGCTTTTATAGTGTTTCAGATTTAAATTTGGCATAGGCTGTAATTCAAAGGGAGGAAATCACCCACTTATGGAGTGGAAAACCACCCTTTATTCATGAAACATTCATCATTGTTTTATAATTGCCTCAGCTATAGGTACAAAAAACTTGAGATACATTGTGAATGGACCTCAGTATTTTGGGCAGATGGGAATATTTCATAGAAACACAGGAGCTGAAAGAAGGCACCAGCCCACTGCTTGCTCGAGTGGGAAACAGAGTATTACCACACGGTAGCGGACGGGCTGTCATGGCTTTTACAGAGAGCAAAACTCTGGTCTGAGATATGTGGTCTCTACCTATGGTAGGCAGAGATAAGTTTCTGCGTCTGAGGCTAGAATTAGACCCTAAGAGGAAAAAAATTCTAAAAATCATTAGATTTTCTCCTATGTGGGCTCCACATTGGTGTAATTCCCGTGATTTTGATAGATCTGCTCCAGCTGATACCCGTCCTGCTAGGTCAATCAGGACGAATATAGAATATAACAAATATGTATTTCTTACTCCCTAGTCTTTGTAGACACTCAGAGATCTAATCTGATGTAACTATAAAGTACATCTGGACAAAAGGATACTAGAAGCCACTGTTTGCAGCAATTACCTCTGTCACTGAGGAGCATTTTACTCTTTCTTTCCTGTTTTATTCTGGATTCATTTTTGCCCTTTTGATTTGCATTCTCCTCCCCTTAAGACAGTCAGGAAATAAACTCCTTTCAAGCTCACTAGAGGATACAAAACCTTTATATTTTCAAAGCCTTTTGCAATCTTGTTAAAGGAATAAATACGACATGCTAAAATCAGTAAGGAGCTATTCGAGAGTGTTTAGAGAATCCTACCGTTGCTTCCTCCATCACGTCCCGAGTTGGTGTGCTTGAGTGCAGAGCCACAAGCACCGTCTGCACCACTTCCCAGCTGGTGAGTTCTTGCTTTTCCATTTTATTCCTCAAGAACCTGAGTGCGTGGTGACTGGCAACTGCAGGAATTATATCCAAAATGTAGCGCCTGTAATGGGAAAGGCAAGGACCATTTTCCAGATCTACATTTGAACATAGTCATTCCAGACGCTCTCCAACAAAGTTTATTGGCAGAAGAATGACCACTTGTATTGCTTCTACCTGTATGCTGGCCGACTGGAGAACTGCTTCCACACTGACTCATAATTCTCCTCATTTGCTGCACGGAAGAGGTGCATAAGCTTGAGGGCTTTTGCTGGTGCATTGCTGGGAAGCTGTTCAGATGTGGTCTCTACTAGGTCTTGCAGGCTTTCCTCTATCTGCAGGAAGATGAAAATGCACGAAGCTCACACACAGTGTTCTCTACATGCATGGACACTAATCTCCAACAGAGTCTGTCTGGTGGCTGAACTTTACCTGGCTTTCCACATTTTTTATTTGGAATAAGTGGACAGGAAGCTGAAGCAATTCACTGCCAAACTGGTACTGAAGTGACCCACGATTCTGGAATTCTTTTGGTGGGACCTCTGCCACGTGCTTTTGCACATCAGTCAAAGTAAGTTTCTGCCTGGAATGGAGGAACCCGGGAGAGATAACATCACAAGATACAGGGTACAAACTAAAAAGAGAACAGTTGTTCTGCCACTCTGCACTGCAATGCAACTACTATTGTTTCAAAAGGGTTTTGTTATTGAGGGGCAAAGGTATTTACAAAGAGATACATTTGGACGTGATGCTCAGAACCGTACTCTGAGAAGGTGTGCGCTTACACAGCAGGGCTCAGATCAGAGCCAGCCTTTGCCTTTCTTTGGGAATAACATGGCTTGGGAATTTAAGGAAGAAGTGGGAGGTGAGAAGCCGTGGCCTGAAGAAGATCACAGGAACTGTGTGTTGTGTCTTAAGCAGTAAATAAAGGACTGGAGAAAAATAACTGATGGGAAACTTTTTTAGAAATTATCACTTAATTTAAACCTTTTGAGAAGTTCATAAAAGCTCTTATGTGTCTGTGCCTCGTAGAAGCTTCAAAAGGAATTGAAAATTATTAGATATGATAAGAAATGCTACAATCTTTTTACTTGCACTATTACAATTCTCTCCCCATTTTACCTGGCAAGCTGAATGACCTGGGGACTGCAGAAGATAAAAAATTCTCATGAAGTTTCAGATTGTATTTCCCAAACAAAAAGGGCCAGATAAACTCAGGATTAGTCTTTGGAAAGGCACTCAAGTTTTTGGATATTTTTCAAGGAGCGCCAGACCTTCATCCTTTGTTATGAAGAATAATTCCAATGAGAAACTGTCTTTGTAAACATTTTCTGTCTTTGCTACATTTTCAGCTAAAGGGATGCATCCTATCCCACCAATTATGTTTAAAACAGGCCGTTTAGGACACTGTAATAAAGTTAGGCATTTGTAGTGAACAACTGAAAACATTCCAAAAGCAATATTGTTCTACTACACAGTATCTCAAAATGTCTGTAGAAATTGGTGTGTTTATTTTGGAATTTCAACGATGATCTTCTGTATCATTTCTATCCACTCCTTCCATATGGATTGTAGAGAACTGCTACAGAAATGGCATATAACTGCTTTGCAGACAAGCCACTGGAATTTGAATAGAAATCGCTACAGAATCAGAAGAGATTTTTTCTCTCTTGAAATTTTATACAATATTATTGAAAGGGCATTTGAGTCAGAAAGCATAGCGTCAGGTACACTTGGACAGATTTAACTCCCCCTTCCAGAACATGATGAATCTATTATGTCTTCATCTTCATCATTTTGGGAAGAGATATATCTACCTAGCATAGATGGGAAAATGTTATACTCCAAAGAGAAGAGCAAATGAATACTAAAGATAGGATTAAAGTGGTGAAACAATAGTAAAACCTCTCTTGCTTTTGAAAGGTGCTGCGAGAGGCTTATGCTGAACAGGTCTGAAAACTCAGTTCCAAATGTTTTAAGTCCTTGATGTTTTTTTTTAATAAACGCAGAAAGTGCATAGTAGAAATAACTTCTGAAGACTTGGTTGACATATTCACTTGTTCCCAGTTATCTTATATTTGGCCCTGTCTGCTGGGCAGTGCAAAAGAGCTAGAGAAAATGGGGAAAAGTAAAGGCACTTCCCTTTCTAGGGATTCAATACCCAAGGGAGAACAGTAAAGGGAGACAGTCTATGCAGGCTTGCAGAAGGAGAGTTTAAATCAGCAAAAGTCCATTGGCTCCAGACTAATGCTCACTCACAACAGTCTATAATTTGTTATAAGTGGTTTAGGGGTGGACTTGGCAGTGCTAGTTTAATCGTTGGACCTGATGATCTTAAATGTCTTTTCCAACCTAAGCGATTCTATGATTCTATGAAAAGCACTACTATATACAACTATAGTATTTTTCTTCACCTTGAGTGCATGAGATAGTGAAGCCACTTTCACCTTTATTGTTCTTTTGTTTTTTTCTTAGCCAAACTGAACATGTTCATCATATTAATGAAGTTAATCAGTGATTTATGGACATGAACGTTCTGATATTGCAGTTTCCAGAACTGTATATTATACCAATAGATTCTTGGAGAAGCTAATGGAGCAATGCAAGATGACAGCAGCTGGAGTGGGACTGAGGTCTATCTTCTGTACCTTTATGCAAAAAGCCTCCCTCATCAGTAGGGCATCCCTGTCTACAGAATCTAACACTAAACCAGGTAACTAATAGATGATTTTGAAGCAGGTGAAATAATTTTCAAACACTGAAAGTTTGGGGGCTTGAGCTAAAAATGAGCAGAGGTTTAATTTCTTAGACAACCATATTTTCATTTTGCCCCAAACTTGTTCAAGAAATATGCAAAACTTTCTGTGGAAAATCAAATACATTTGGTATGCTTTGTGCCCAGTCTTTTTGCAATAAAACCCAATTTCCTACCAATAAACTCTTTTGATGGGAGATTTGCAAGCAGCCCACTGTACTTAGGAAGTATATCAGAATCCAAAGTCCTATCTAGGTTTCTTGTGAACTAGCCTCCAGGGTCTCTTACTGCATTATTATTTTCCAGGGAACTCTCTTTCAGTGAGTAACTGTCTTTCAAAGTATTTTACTGCAAATATATTAGTTCACAATTTTTCAGATGGAATTACATTTGTTTTGGCTTTTATGACATAAATCAAATATCCCTGAGAAATAAAATAGTCAAACCCTGCCAAGTTGAGCTAACAAAATTTGGATAGTGATGTGCATGTTTCAGATTTACAACTAACAGTGAAGGTTGTTTTTATGAACTGTTTGGGATTTTATGTAATTAAATACTGGCAAACAATAGGATGTGGAAGTAAAGGATTTATTTCAGTTATGGAGTTTGACCAGATTACCGAGATGCTGAGTTAGTTGCTGAATTAAAGGCATATGTACTGTACCTTGCTTCTACTATAGCATTTCCTCCTGTTATCTCATTGAAGGGCGCAAACTGGTGGATTTCCTCAACATCAGCTTGTGTAATTACAGCTTCATTACGTGAATATTTAATTTTGTAATTGTAAGTAGCAGTCGCCCGGGAATTCTTGTTTCTCTTTATAATATAAAAAAAGCAAAGAAAAAAGGAAAACAGAAAGTCATTGGACTTCTACATTCTGTGACTAGAAGCTATGACATCACCCACTTCAAGCCACTTATTTTCCAGGGCTGTTTTATTCATTGTCCATATGAGTGCTTTATGTGAATCCAGCGTGCCCACTTCCATGAGAGAGGTCAGGCACACCGCCTGGCTCCGGTTTACTGCCAAGAAGTATTAGCTGTTTTTTCCCTTTCCCAAATATAAGTAATTGGTTATTCACTTGAGAAAGAGACACATTTGCTGAGGAGAGCAGTGGTATAAGCCACGCCATTTCATATTTCAAAGGCAGGGCTATAATAAGAGGCTATAATAAGATGCAGCAGTACCTATCCTGAATAGCAGAAACTGGACATCATGACTATCTTTTTTACTAAACAGGGTTGGTAGGTGAATTAACTCATGCTGATAATTAGTGGTTTCCAAGCCAACTAGTTTAAGCTAGTTGAAGTGTGTCTGTGGTACAAGGACATCTGCGACACAGACCTCTGCTGCTGTGTGGATCTGATTTTCATACAGAAAGAACATGTTGGTAACTAGATACAGAAGATCTGACTCTTCTCTCATTTTAGTTGTAACAAAGCAAGAGATAATGTGGATGTCAAATGGCTCCCTGTATATGAATATAAAATACATATACATAATACCGCTTTAATTTACCTGCTGGCAGGTCTGGCACGGATCGGTGTATGCTGAACCTGTGAACATTTGAACCTTCTCTTCACAACTGTTCAGGTCCTTGGATTTGGTCACATAGACTAAGCTTGCTCTCTTGTTTTCCTGGATTGTGTACGTTGTGTTGCAAATACCTCCGATCCCAGCCTGGCAAAAGTGAGAATATGATCAGAGAAGTTTACCCCTATGCAAAGCTTCAACTCCCCTCATGGATATTCCTGTTTAATTCTGTATTTTCAAAATTCCTGATAGAAATGAATGGTTTTTTATTTATGGTACTCTCCAGAAGCAAAATTGGGATAATTGTTACTTTAACCTCTTTTTTTTTTACATGTACAGGTTTCCAGTAAGCCAAATCAGAGTTTCACTGAGAGAACTAAAATTCTCAAGAGTTTCACTAAGACAAGATTTGGAGCCTCAGAAAAGGCGAGTAACAACTTCCAGTTAGAGCTGTCAATTATGAAATATGATTTAGGGAATATTAATAAAAGGTGCCAAAATAATTTGATCAGCCAGAATAAAGTCTCAACAGCAAAGTATTTTAAAGTTGGAGATGACATTCTGCCCTTAAAATGTGCTTTTACAGACAGCTTATAAATGCCTATGGAACAGGCCTTGCAATATCAGATGATCTGTCACAATACGAACAGCAATAATTAAAAAGAATTTCAGGATAGCAGAGTTTTGATTGTGGGTTTTCTTGAATTTGCAATTTTAGCTCAGATTGTCAATAATATTTCAAGCATATATATTTATAAGACGTCTTAAATCTCCTCAGTCAGTGAGGAGATTTTTGGAGAGGAAAATATTTGATTGCATTTTAGAAGGAAGGGTTATTTTCATGATTTTTTTTTATTGTTATTGATAGCATAGCCACTCCAGAGAGCAGCTCTGGGCTATGTCAGAACAGCGAAGTGGTCATGTGGTGGTTGGGAGGCAAGACATACCCACTTCATCTTTAGCTTAACAGCATTCCTGAGGACGCTGTGGCTTTGGTAAGGGCTAGAAATAAGAATTGCCCAGGCTTTCTGAAAGACTTGTACTCTGCAAATGCAGGTGTGGGGCTCCTCTGCAGAATGCAGAGTGTGGTAGAGTAATCTAGACTTTAAATGAGAATGTCTATAGGAAAGATGGGGACAATCTTTTTAGCAGGGCTGGTTGTGACAGGAGAAGCGGTAATGGTTTTAAACTAAAAGAGGATAGATTTAGACTAGATATAAGGAAGAAATTCTTTACAATGAAGGTGGTGAAACACTGGAACAGGTTGCCCAGAGAGGTGGTGGAGGCCCCATCCCTGGTAACATTCAAGGCCAGGTTGGATGGGGCTCTGAGCATCCTTATCGAGTTAAAGATGGCCCTGCTCACTGAAGGGGGGTTAGACTAGATGACCTCTAAAGATCCCTTCCAACCCAAAATGTTCTATGATTCTGTGATTCTATGTCCAGCCCACTGGGCTCAGTGGGATGAAGGAACCTCCTGCCTAGCTGGACTTTCTAGTTGCGTGCAGTCCATGGCAAGCTCAGATACCCTTACCCTGCAGCCTGCTGGGTGTGATGTAGACTTTCCCAGGTTAGTCGTCTAAACCCCTATGCAACTCAGAGTTTGGGACTAATAACACTTATCTTCCTTTACAGAGTGACTTGAGATTGTCAAGCAAGGGTGCCAATGTCCATTAATCAGTTGCCGTCTGAGAAAAGCAAAAAAATCTTGGAAACAATTCTAAGAGGTGAAGACACATATATTGCTCAGTAGAGAGAGTAGGACATACTAGTAACTGAATTAGAAAGAATGAAGATGTAAAACTAGATATGAGAAAATAGCGCTGTGGAATATGCAACACCACCACCTGGGTTTTTATGTGCAAGAAGCAGCGTGAAAATATTAAATCATGTAGTTCCTTTCCCAGAAACAACTCTACTTACATAAAAATAAATTTTTAAAAAATCAAAATTACTCCAGTCTGCATTTTCAATAAAAAATAACATGAAAGTATAATAATTTCAAGGGTTTTGCTGATGTCTGAATCGAATGTAGTCTAATCAATGTAAATATGGTTTTGCAAAAACTAAACACATTGCAATTTCTGTGGTGAATAGTAATATCAGATGATTTACCTTGACTAAGATATTAAAACCTGAAAAACAGTGGAAATTCCAATAGAGCATCAACTGCAACTGTCAAAGCTATTACAGTAATGTCATGGCATATATACTGTTTTCCTCCTAAAAAAGGAGCTAGAAGAGATTAAAGTATATATGATTGGTAAAAAAGTCAAATTACTGTTATTTTAGCTTTAATCTTGTGCTGTATGTTTAAGCTCATTTTAATACAGTACTGAAATTTTATGTAGGCTTCAGCTTCTGCAGAGTTTACTTTTTCTAGAATCACAAACCAGATTTTCTAAGGGTCTAATACTGCAAATGCATTTTCTGAAATATTTTGATCAGCCAAATTAAAAATCTTCTGTTCTGTTGTCCTGTTCAGCTACAGCTCCATCAAATGTTGTCCCGTAAGAACAACTTAATCATAATTGGGATGGCAGTGTTAGGTTAACGGTTGGACTTGATGATCTCAAAGGTCTTTTCCAAGCTAGATGATTCTATGATTTCCCAAGCTGTGGTGTTTCCTGTTAGTGAAGTTTATGTCAAGGATGAATTCAGAAAATGCATTAGAAGAATCTGAAGAGAAGGCTTATCTACAATCAACCACAATGGCCAAAACAAAAAGCTTACCTCCTGACAGCTGTATGAATGCTGCATCTTCTTTATACTTAGCTCCAGCACATTCAGAATCCCTCTGTAGATGTTCAGACCATCATCCGAGACAGAATCAGGAGCCATAAGGTTTCCAACATGGCCATTGCTGTACTCAAACTTGATAGGGTTACTGAGTTGCCCAGTTAGTACTTGGGTCAGTTTGAGTGATCGAGAGAATGAGCTTGTAGGCCAGACACCATTGTATTCTGCTGCTTCGATTGAGTGAATCTAGAACAAAGGGGGAATAGAATTCCTCTTTAATTTTTTCAGGTAACTTTTTTCAATGCACATAAGCATCTAGAGCTTTAATCACATAAAAAATACACTGCTAAATAATGCAAAGCCTCTTCAAAGGGAAAACTTAAAAGTGGTCATTTAACGTAGCTAGTATCGATATACATGTTTCCATATATAAAAGGAAAGAGAGTAATGCAAATGACAGTGATATTTCCACAGTCACTGCACTCCGTTCTGTTTCATAGATAACCCATATTGCCAAAGGTTGACTTGTATGAGGAAATGAGCCAAGAGAGGAGCTGCATGCAGCAGGTTGCTACCCAAAAGTAGTATGGAAGATCCGTAGGAAATTGCAGGAGAAAGTTAATGTTGCATAAAGCATCATTAACTCCTGTTGCGAACTTTGTCGTCTCCCTCGCTGGGGTCACAGAGCACAGACAGCAGTCAGAAACTAATGACAACATGGCTGCTGGGCCAGCCAGGTCCTCGTAATTAGTTAGAGCAGTGGAGAGCAGATTGTAAAAATTGCCCTCCCCTACTCATTTTGCTGTGGAGCCGAAGGTTCAGGAGCTGCCTCCAACCCCGCTCTGCACTTCACGCTCCAGCCTCAACCTGGGGCACATCCAAGCAAGGAGAAAGTTGTGCTAAACTATGCATAACTCAAATGATTTCTACCCCATGGGAACAGGGCATGTTTAGCTTAGTTTCTCAGAGGACCCTTCCCTTCTATATATTTTGACAATTTAAAGAGGCTTTTCTCTGACACCTCAGGCTGGCGATGTGATGCAAGAGGCGGATTAATTTCTCAAAAAGCCACACAAACTAAATCCTCATACAGCAAATCGCTGGAGACTGCACTTTCATATTTATTTTTGTTATTGTTGGTGGAGATCACTGCCAACCCCAGTAACTGAAGCTTACAGGGGAGGCTGTTACGGAGCAAATCCCTCATGCTGCCTCTTGGACATGCTTCTGGCATATTGCATGCGGGCAGGTTTGGGACTGCTCCGCAGGGTCAGGGCGAAGTAGTTTTCCCCAGCCCTCGGGGCCCAGTCAGGACTTACGCTGTCTGCTACGTTTTGAACACAGCTGGCAATTCTTACTTGTGGGTTTGCGATGAAAAAATTGTCAGCTGGAAACCGCCCAGGGAACAGAGCTTTTTGCTTGGGCTGAATGCGAACTAGTAGGCTACAGATGAAAGATTAATTCCCCAAACCATCCCTCCAAACTGTCTAATTTAAATATAACAGCAGCAAAATAAACTTTTCCCAGAGCAGAAGGGAATAAATGTATCGTTACCTTTCACTTAGAACTTGCCCCGAAATCTCGTGATTTTTTTTGTTCTTTTCTCTTTTTTCCCTTGCCTGAAATTCTTTCTGTATTTATTTTTGAAACAGAAACTTTTTTCCAAATGTATGAGGGCAAGTGAAGGGGTTTGGAAAGTTTTAGGGAACAGGAGTCAATTTTTGGCGGAGGCTCACCCTGACACACCAAGAGCTTTCGGCAGGAATGGGGGAGGATGTGGGGTAAAGACAAGACTGCTGCTGCCTCCTCTCTGCCAGGGAAGCCTTCTACTCACCAGTACAGATGCGTGGCTCTTATTTTGTTGCTTTTTTGCAAAAAAAAAATCCAGCCATTTGCAAAGGTCATGGAAAAGCAATGTTTCCTGTCTAGATCTATTATAATTTGAACTTATACCCAGTAACAGAAGGCTAGTTCAGGCTGGAAGGCTACAGCAGTTACAAGCATTTATCAGACAGCCACCAGTCTTTTTAATCTGCAGTTTTCAATTTGCCAAATAAAAGCTTTTAAAAAGATCATTTTTCTTCCACGTATACACAAGACTAAGTGGAGTTTGTGTAAAGCAATTGAGGAGTGTGTTTCAATACATTCATTAGAAGCACGTATAGGCTTCTGTTAAAGGCAAAAGTGTTTTTCACATAATCAGAACTCTTAGTAATTACTCAGCATGCAGTAAAAATATACAATTGAGGATGACAAAGAATGTCATTTGGGACCCTGCAGAAAAAGAAGCCACCAGATGACATTAATTATGCTAAATATTGAATCACATCCAGCTACTGTCACATGTTTTATTGACTTTCGTTTGCTGGTTACGAAATCAGTTGATTAAATAATCCTAGGTTGTACAGTTTGGAACAATTGGATTGATCCAGTAATAAATTATTGTGCATTTCAAATTACATTCCATTGTCTCCCTGACCACAAAGCAGAAGAAATCCTTCAAGCCCAAGGTTGGCTTGAGCTGAGAATTACCTGGCAAAGTGCAAATAGAATTTAGGGCACTGCATAAAAAATAACAGTGTTACTTACATTCTCCCTGAGTAAGCACAACACATGATGAAACTTAATTACTTCCCAAAAGCTTAAAAAAGAAGTCAAGTATGAAGAGAATTTTACCTTTCAAATGGAATACATTTTCTTACCCTAATAAGACAAAGTTTTGGCCCAATACCACTAATTTCCACTTTACTTTTTATTCTTATTCCAGCTCTTGCAAGTCCTTTCTCTGGAAGTCCGCTGAGAAGCGTGCTTTCATAATCAAATGTATAAACCTTGTTTTCGCCAAAATCGGGTTCTGCAAAGAAATGGTTCCCATAAAACATTATAGAGACAATACAGAACATATTAAAGTACCTGTATTAGAATGTATGGAACAAAAAAGATGAATTTGTTCATTTTTGTATTGCACCTGAACAACATTAGCTGTTGTAAAATTAAATTAAACATTGATATACTTTTCAGATTCTATTTTGAATTTCACTCATTATAATTATATTAGCTGATAGGAAAATTACTTACGGTAATTAAGATGCTGGCTCCCTGAAAGAGAAGGAAAAAAAAAAAAAAAAGAGTAATGAAATGACAAAGGAAAAAAACCCCAAAATGTTAATGTATTTTAGTATGAAAGGCTATATCTCATCTTGTACATATGGCATAACTCTTTCTAATTAACTTACTTAGTTCAACACATAGCCAAAAACCCTTTTCCCCTAAACAAGAAAAAAATTGTCATAAAATAAATTTTTCTATAAACTGTTAAAGTTCTTGTTTATAAGTGACCTATATTTAGATTCTGAAACCTTTTCCCGAATCTATTCTTTTAAATTCATCAAAGCAGATAAGTTACTTACCGACCAGGTTTAAAAGCAGGGCTAATATCAGGCCCCTCATGATGGGGACAAAGTAAAGGTGAACATGCTGGTTTCTCTTTTATAAAGGTATGTGCTATCACATGTATCTTTTGGCATGTTGGTTTGACAAATAAGCGTATTTTAGAATGCTTATTGATCAATCAAAAAATAAACATTTCTGAGGTCATGAATGCTGACAACTTCAAATCCCCTCCTGATTTCAATTAACTTACTTTCTAGGTGAAATACAGATTTCATTTTCAAAATACCTTGCTTGCTATTTTTTCCTCAATTTCTCCACATTGTAGCTGTATAGTAAAACAATAATTAAAATTTAAAATTAAATAAAAATAGTTCCTCAATCATAACTGAAATAATTTAGCTTCTCTCCAAGCATGTCTTCAATCCCCTGATAATTTGCTCTTGCTAAGGGTCACAGCTTTGGAGGCACACCTTGCTCTGTCACATGCAAGCTCTACTTTTTGAGGAGAATTTGTGACCGATTTCATAGATTTAGGATTGAGATAACTTAGGGCTCACAGACATGCAATGAGAAATTGCCTTTGCATGGTATCTACCACGGCTGTCTTTCCAAGCATATGTTTCCCACATCTGGGAAGACAAATCTTATGTCAAGATAATGGTCAAAGTTTATAATATGAAAACAGGAGGGAAATTTATTTCTTGGATTATGAGAAAAATCTAATAAAAACTGAGTTATGTTTCCAGAAGGACCTCAGTGACTTGGAAGCGTTGGGTGCTTCCTCAGTGGGTGCTCACAAGGCTTTGCCTGCTGCCACTCTTGGGAAAATATATCCAGAATTTCCCACTTGTAGTAATAACATTTAGACCAATCCTTAGCAAAACCAAGTCAGGAGGGACTTTTCTCCCTAACCTGAGTTATACATATTTTTTACAAGTGTTTAACATTTACTTTGAATTTAAGCTTGTCTTTCGGTCAAATGGTAAATTAAATATCACATAAAAAACCACCTGGGTACAAGGGTTACTGAGGGGGCAGGAAGGAGAGCTGAGGAATGTATATCTGGCATTTCCTCGAGGCTGCGAAAGGTACAACATACTTGCAAGTAATGCACATAGTCAGGCAGCTAGACTCTATCCTCCAGGAGAACAAGGTTTTCTCGGCTGTTGCTATTCACCAGGGAGGAGAAGGGTGAAACTTGAGCAGGGGTGCTGAGGCCTCCACCATTGGGTTTGAGAATATATTTACTGCAGGCCCCATCACACGGTCCCTTTACAAGATTGCTTCATTTACTTGGAGTGATGCCACCTGACTGAAGAATAATGAAGTTTATTATTGTGGTGCCAGCGCACCTGAGCTGCAGTCAGGGATGCGGCCGCGCCTCGGCCCCTCGCTCTGCCACCGCTCCCTGCAGCCCTGCTGGCCGGACAAACAGCGGAAAGACAGAAAGTCAAATGAGGGCTGTCTCGTTTGGCTAGAAATCTTGAGAATTTTATGTATCATAGCTTGCTTTCATAAAGGGAAAAATACACAACTGGATGAGTAGTCAGATCTTCCCTGAAATGAAATGTGTGTCTAGTAAAATATTTACAAATATATGATAGACATATGAAAAGTTACAAGAGATTAATAACTGGGGTGTTGGCTCACTGTGGATTCAGATGGCGAAAATTTAAGTGCACATGGATTTTCCCTGACGGTTTCCTCTAGGGTGCTAACTAACGTGTGAGATATGACAAGCTGCGCCAGGTTTGCGGGCCCTGTGAAATTCAGCGGCGTACCGTGGCTGGCATGTACGCGCGGTCACGCGTAGTTGGAAGCGCCTTACAAACAGCCACATTTTTTGCAGCCAGAATGGAAGTAAACGCGGGGCAGCAGTGTGATACCGTAAGCGGTCACATGCAAAACTCTCCTCCTTCGGTCACCCTGCTTTTGTGGCACTGCCCGTCGGTGCCACAGCTTGATCTCTGCAGCGGTATTGTGCTGTCGTGCTCAACTAGCCACACGTCCACAGGTCAGAATATGTAAGAATATATATACCTCTTATATACAGAACCATATAAGCAAGACTATTAATTTAAACATCGTTATTAGCAGCATATTGAAACAATATCTGAGGGGCGCATACATATTAAAATGGAGCTATAACATTTTTCAAGTTTAATAAAAGGCTTTATAATTAAGGTGTAACACGAATAGATTTGTGCTAACTGGGTAGTGAAAATACCCCATTTCTCTTTTTAATGGGGAACACTGAGTCTAAGCTTGCAATCAGAATGTAGGCAGGTGATTGCTAGACAGTTAGCTAAAATAATTAAGATTGTGCAGGCTGCTATGTTCTCTTCATCTGCAGCATGTCCTCTCTCTTTTTAATAGCTCCCCTCTTCCCAGGCTTGTTTTCTTGGGGGTGAGGAGAAAGTGATCTCAGAAATGTTGTACCCATTATTACTTTAAAGGGACAACCTGATAAATTCACTAAGTGAAGAGGAGACACAGCTAGAGTTTGAGGGTCACAGCACCGGTATCTAATCCTTTCTCCAAAGCAGACACGTTCTTCCAGCTAGCTCTGAAGGAATAAACAGACAATCTATCACTTTAAGGAAATGGATAAAAGGAGGAAGGGTGAGAGCCACACTTTTTTTAAAGCCAATCGGATTTTTCTTAAACATTCAATGTGCCATGTTAGTGAGCAAGAAAATACAAGGAAAATAAATAAAATGCAACTAAACAGGCCCTCCACAAATTCCAAGTGCCTAATTTAGTTGCAGAGGAAAGAACTTCAATGTGGGCATGGGCTTTATACACAACCAGTACCTTTTCCTTTTTTTTCTTTCTTTTTTTAGCCATAAACAATGAAGAAAAGGAATTCTTAAAAAGCAATGGGAAATATCTTGGGATTCTTCTTTTTTTAAGGAAGAAAATATATGATGTTGAGTGTTACAGAGAGCATGACGGCTGTATAAGAGGTACAATAAGATGAGGTAGACTGCTTTGAATTTACAGGGCACTTGCACCATAAATGAAACATGAATACAGCCTAATTAACGTGATTAGAGCTATTGCTTCTACAGTGCAATTGTCTTTACATAACACATTCTGCTTGAGTAACGGAGTCTTATTATCTGCTGTTGTACTGCCGCCGATAGCTCTGCACTCGCCTTGTTCTATATTCATATTGCTGAATTATGGTGCAGTGATGCCATTTCCATCCTGGTAATATATAGCCTAACGACAAAGCAGGGATTAGGAAAACAGCTCCCAAGCAACCATAGCAAGTTAAAACAGATATAATCAGTTGGCTAAGCTAAGTGATTTTTAGCCTTGTTTTCCTCATTTCTAAAGGTGAAGAAACCTTACTTAAAAAATTTTAAAAAAAAATTTCACAACTATTTCATATTTAACGTTTGCTCCTTGAATTTTTTTTTTCCTGAAATATTCAGCATTTGCTATTGTAGCATAGCCTCCAAGATAATGTTTGATATTCTCTCCAGAGACTCTGGACATTGTCTAATGAATAAGAATGTGTTCTGGGTTGGGCTAAATTGCCATATGCTGATTCTACTACATTCACAAAGGGATTTTGTTACATTAGCTCACTTTAAAAGGTGCCTTTTTTTTTTTTTTTTTTTTTTTTACTTCCATTCCTTTTACTAGAAAGAAACCAACAGGCCCAATTCCCTGCTGTTATCCCAGTTCGATGCTGGCGCACCACCAATGGAGTGATAACTGTGGGAATTGGATACAAGGTTTGCAGAATGAAAGAGGTAGAAATGCCATTTATATTTTGTCTAGCTTTTGGAGTACGCACAGTTTGAAAGAAGCTGTTGGTCTAGGTTTATAGCATAGCTGTAAAGGGGTTTTTTTTGACAAATTTGTTTTTTGTTAATATATGCTGTTAAGCCAAAGCCACGTCTTTGAGCATTTCAATGAAGTCGTCAGTGGGGCTGTTCCTGATGCTTAGCATGGATCGCCTGTCATTTCCAGAGAAAAAGAATGAAATTAAGAAAAAGAGAGGAAGAGAGCAGAATCCAAATCTGACATTCTCAATCTGAAAACAGATTGTTTTGCTACAACTCAGCTTTACTAAGCTGTTCAAAGGGCTTTATTTTCATTCAAATATGGAAAACACATTCTGAAGCCTAACAGTCCTCTGTCATTGCTATCATCATTGGCTCATCAGCCAGCATACTGATTAAGTGGCTTCAGGATTTCCCCCCCCCCCTTTTAGTATATGCTATTTCCCAAGTTGTTCAGTAGGGTTAAATGTTAGACAGCTTGCCATCCGAGATCTGAGTCATGTCATATTTGAGGACTGGTGTTTGCTATGTAGTTCTATTGCACTAGAAGATAACTCCTCCAAGTTTATCTTAACCCTAACTTAGACTTCATGGTCACAGAGTGATTAGCTGCTGTGGCGTTGGTACTGACGGGAAATCAGGTAGCCCTGAAATTTAGCCTTGTCATGTCTCCACCTCAGCCACTTTGGGGATGAAACAGTGACTGCACATATAGGACGCCAGAGAGCTCTGAGTGCTGCATTAAATGTTGTTTTACTATAGGCTGAGGTGCTGCCTGTAATTGCATGCTTGGTTAGAGCTATCATGGCTAGGAACTTAGCCAGAGGGAAAAATACTTGTCTGATGTTTCTTTCAATGTACTCTTACTGTATAAAATGTGGGCTCTGCCACAGGGAGGAGATCCCAGGCCATCCCAGGTGCCTTAGGATGGATGGCAGGAAGAGGGAGCTTCCCTGTTTTAGCAGACTCGGCATCAACAGCCCTTTGGCAGGAGGCAAATGTGAGCACATAAACAAGTTTCCACTTCAGAAAAAGGCCCATTGTCCTCTGTAATTCTGTGTGAGGGTACTTTTATATTCTCAGAAGGCCTGAGCCATTGGTGGGAGAATCTTAGAAAGAAGGAAATTCTCAATTCTTTCTTTTTCTTTACTTCAGCCCAAATATATTAGAGCTGTAAAACTTCAGACTCTCCTAAGGAACTGGGCTTTTTTTTTTTTTTTTTTTAAAAAAAAACCCCAAACCTGTGGATTTGTACAAATACACAATGAATTCTCAAAATTGCTACTTATTTTGTGGTTCCACCAAAAATCTACCAGATTCTTTATGAATGTAAGGGACAGAATTGACTTTTTTCCCCAGAAGCCAATATTCTCAGGTATAATGATTATTTTTCTGTTTTATAGACCTTCATCTTAATGACTTATTCCCTTACACCACAGAACCACTGCAAGAACATGGTGGATCTGGATCATCACTTTCTAGTGTCAGAGTATCAGGTAAGTTTATGGTATCAGGAGGAAGCTCAATATGAACTTGCTTTCAGTACAGAATAGATGAGGTGTGTGATACCTTAGTTTCACAGCACTGGGTCACTGTGACATTAGGTCATGGGTCAGATAAGATAAGCGGTGTATTATTCCCAAGGAAGGAGCAGATAATATTCTGCCAGTTCAAACAACAGGCATTGACTTTACCCTCAAGGAAAAAAAAAAAAAGCAAAATCACCTACCAGTATTTAAACAATGACTTTGACTTCCAAACATTAAAAGGTCTAATCATATAAAAATAAGAACACAATTTTGTTTTTAAGTTACTGTGAAAGTTAGTTCAGTAATAAATTGAGCACCATGTGTTTCATTACTTTGAAAGAAAGTTGCTACCTGATTATTCCTACTACAGCATGTATTAATCATAAACTCATTTTCTGTATAAGACAATTGCAGTTTAAAATATTAAATGGAGCACTGATGTTCATATCTGCTTATCAAGGGATGTAGCCTCACTACAGTGCTATGTTTCCACATTGCCCGTAAACATCAGAGGACAAACTGACTCTTGAACACGCCTTTGGCTAAGACTATGAAGAATTAACTTCTTCCCCCTGATATAAAAATGAAAGCTGAACAAATTCCTATATCCAGGAGATATCTGGATGCAGATCCAAGCCTGCAATTTTAAGCTGAGTGGTGTCTTATGCTCACAGAAGTGCATTTTCTCCCATCTTTCAGAAAATTTCTTCCCCATTTGACTGGGAACAGTTCTAACTTCTTGTGATAAAGACTGTCTTTTGCTGCAGGAAGAAATCAGCGTGGCCAGAACATTACAAATGCTCTTCTCCAGCATGGCGTGTGCAGCCTTAATGTTTAACTGCTCAAATTTCATTTTCAAGGCTTTTTAGTATGAATATAGGCAAAAGTTAAAGGCAGGCTCTGGCTCACTACACTCTCAACCCTGCACTGAAGTTAATGGTGTCTGTTCATGGAGTTTAACTGGAGCTATGTCTAGTATATACTGACACTAATTTGCTCTTTGAGTAATCACAGTAACTTCAGTGCAAACACTCCAGGAATAAAATATTTCTCAGTATGAATAGGGCTTGAAAATCTGCTCTATCATAGGTACCTCACAGAACATTTTAAAAAGTTCTTTAAAACTTTATTTCAGAAACCATCCAGTCTCTTAACTGTTTATTTATTTATTTTTTTTACAGTAATATCTAAACTCATTTCCTTTTGCTCATCTCTGGAGAAAACACTAGGAAGATTGTTATTTTCTTGGTGTTCAAAGGCAAATGACTGGGAAAGCAACTTCTGAATTTAATTTTCAAGGAATTCCTGCACTGATTAAAAACCAAGGTTGATCTGAAAACTGAAATTGGACATAATTATCCATGTTTTTTTAATTCTTCAGGGAACACAATGAAATGAAGCCAGAGAGATTCTATGGGCATTTTCTACAGTTTAGTGTTGCTGGCTTTCCTTTCTCCTCTGACAAAGTAGTTGTGATTTGTTCATGGGCTGAGTTTCTTCTGGGATAAACTGACCCCAGCTGTGTATCTAACCCAATATTTTAAAATTTTTGACATAGGAAGATGTTGGTTGATGCTTCCTTCTTATTTTTCTAAAGGCTTTCTAAAAACTAAATTCCTTTGAAATGATTATTAGTGCCTGAACCCCATAATCGAGTGCTTATGTTTCAAAACACAAAGAAACGTAAGTATTATCTAGTACAGAAGTCAAACATTCCTATTAATTTTCCCAGAATTTTTGGACACTGTGACACTTAAAATGAAAACTGAAAGAAGTAAAACTAAATGGAAATTTTGCATCCTCTTCCTTTAAGGATTGATTTAAGACCTTTCCTTCAGCCAGTAAAACTATTTGGATTCATGAGTTTTCTGAAGTGGACATCAACTTTACCACTCCATTCTGTACCCGTGCACTTACAAATACATGCAGCATATAAACCTATAAGTTATAATAAATGCATGCATTTAAAAACATACATTTATTTTAACTCCTAACTAGTTCTACAAACACCCTATACTACTTGTGTTCTTGGTCTAGCCACCACTGGCAGCTACTCTTCAGCGCAGGTACCCGTGGCTGCCATCTCACAGACTGAGCAGAACTGCCAAGACTCTTAACACAGGATTTTTTTTGTGTTTATAAAGCTCAAATCTCTTCCTCAGTGCAACTATTACTCATAAACATTAGGGATTTTTTGAAATCTGTCCATGTTTAGGCTCTCCAGACAGCTCCTGGGCTTTCTGTAGCAGCAGTGTGCTCGAGCCATTGTTCTAATAGACGATGGCAGTGCCATCGGTGAACTTGGAGTCAAAAGATGCTATCATTTTAGGTAGAAGTGTTGATACTAAATAATTCAGTGTCTTTCTGGAAGGTAGCAGCCCTATAACCTTTCAGTTCTCCTAACCAACCAATCTACAAAGAAATGTTGCTAGGAGAAGCTATGGAGGAGTGTGGCAACAGCTTGTCTTCCAGGCATAAAAGTAACTGCTGGTAACAACAAAGGGAAATTAAAATATGAGACATACAGCTGTAAAAGAAAATATGCTCTACATGAAAGCACATCAGCAGCTCCATCTGTAAATTTCCACTCACCCAACATGTTGGGAAATGTATAGAAAAAGATAAAAGGGAGTGACAGCAGTGCATGTACCAAGACTTAGGCAATGTCTGAAGAGAGGGTAACAAATGCTCTGTCTTAATGAAGCATGGAAACGAAACCGATCTCACAGTACAGTTTGAAAAGCCAGGCCAGTCACCTGGGAAACAAGAAAAAAGGAAAAACAAGCAAATAGGCTATCAGCTCAAGGCTCACAAAGCATTCATGAAATAAAACTACCATAGACTTGTAAGTTAGTGGTTAATAGGCTCTAAAATTATAGGACTGTCTACACTACACGTGGAACCTCAGGTATGAGAGCCAACCTTAGCACTGAAGAAGATAATTAGAGAAGCAGCAGGTTCAAAGTCTATTGAAATGAAGACCATTAAAGGTATTTCTAGAGACATTTCTCTGACTCCAAGGAGCAGTTTAGTGATGGGCTTGGAACAGTCTGCCTTTTCATCCTGAAGTTACAGTAAAAGGGAGTTTGTTGCCATTTAACGGCTAAATTGCCTCTTCCTCTCAGAAAGGGTGAGACCTGTGGACATATCTTCAGAATGGACCAGGAATGAGCCCATGGACCTCCACTTGTGAGAAATGAGGTGCCAAGGACCATGGCCAAAGGCAAAAGGAGGCAGCGTGCTTCTTCAGAAACAGTGGAAAGAATAGTCACTGAAGTTGGCCTGAGCTGCCTGCAATGAAAGGTGGTAGAAGGGGTGAGGAGAAGACTTTGGGGAACTGTATGAAAAGGCAGGTTCAGGGAAGCAGCCGGGTTTTTCATGAGAGTATTTCCTGACCCTGAGAGATAAGGGGAGCATCATACTTTGCGAAAGAGCACGAGGCACACAAGAAACCGACAACAGCTTCAGATTGATCTGGGGAGAGGGAAGAGATGCTGGACTTCCCAGGGAGGGAGCTGTTCGATTTTTTGTCGTAGCACTTTGCCCTCACTGCCACTCATTTTCCTCTGGAGCCTTATAAGATCTTCGACCCAAAACAGGTGGTTTTGTCCCACTAATGATACTTAATTGGAAACCTATTGTTTTTACAGAGAGACTCTTAGGTCTCCTCGATAGGCAGATTGAAATAACATGAGGGGAAAAGGGATTTAAACCGAAACACACAGGTGATATTTTGTCCATTTTATTACCTCAGCATTAAGTAGTTTATTTTTGGCTCTCTGTTTTGGGGAAAAATGATTTGGATTTGTCCTTGTAAACAAAAGAAGATAGAGAGGTTTTAAACAATTTGAATAAATACACACCAAAACCTACTCTGGAAACAAATGAGAATAATTTGAAACTACACAATAAAAAAGAAAGATATATATAGAAAATTCTACTTTTTCATTTTGAAGCCCATTTAAAATTCTTCAGATGAGGAGGCTGGAAAAAGGTGTCTACTCCAGTCTCTTATCTGAAGCCAGGAGCAAGTGTACAATGCAGAAAAAAAGGCACCAAAAATAAACCTTTTTTTCTCTTTGATCCCTCCCTGGATCCTTCAGAACAATATAAGAGAGCTTCAGGTGTTTTTCTTTTTCTTAGTCTTGCACTTCTGGAAGACCCCTGAATCTCACATATTCTGTTTTTCCCAGTTGGCTTTTCTTTCTTATCTAGAAAAGTTATTCTAACATCTCTCACTGTTTTCAATCTCTCTCTTGCTTTGTGGTACTATAGACACAGTGGCTCTGGCCCAAGCTCAAAGCTGAATGAGAAGCACAGTGCAGCAATACCCCTCAGATGGTTCCTTGATCTCTTCAACAGCCCATGCTGCAGTTTTCTGAACCTGTCTCTAATTTACATTGCTTCACGGGGACTTAAACGGTAATAACTACGAAGACGACTGAATAAAACCAGAGAGATGAGTACTCCTCTTAGCTGTCCAGAGAAAGGAGAGGGAGCTCCATTTAAACCACCCTTTAGGTGCTGCTGCCTCCTCACGTGGTGCCCTGACTGTGCCACTGTGACCTCAAGTTTGACGTTGACCTTGTCCCTCCCTGTCCCTCCTTTATGCTCCCACACAAAGGGGCAGGAGGGCACTGCCTTCCCACACTCCTCATTAAACCGGTCTTGCGTTTGCCACAGGTATTTCTAATAAACAAATAAGCAGAAGTAGCCCCACAAGAAAGCAACCAAACAGTCCCAAAAGACCAAAGTAGACTTATTTGTATAAAATGCTCTGTCTTTGTTGTGTGTATGCTATGGTGATGGCTGTGTACGCTAATGGCTGCCATAGGGACTCTAAAAGGGAACAAGCCCAACTTTGGAATTTCTCCCTTACTCTTTATCCCTTGTGCTGCAATGCTTGGGCAAAGATGTAAGAAGACAGTCCAAGGACCTGCTTCACTTGCAGCAACTTACTTTGCTGGCAGCAATTTGTGTGCTGTGATGGGAGGAAGGTGCTCCAAGGAGGAATGTGAGGGGAGGGAAAAGACTGCTGACTTATGAGCTCCACTCGTACAAATAAATGTTACTGTTTGCTCGTGAAGTACAAGAGACAGCAACACTTACAGTATATCTGCTTGAAGGAGGTTAACAGGGATGCCATCTCTCTGCACATTTCTGTTTCTTACTCTATTTCATTAGGTAAGAACTCTCCAGCAACAACTTACCTTAACCTCATTAACAGTCTCTGACAACTGCTTTCCAGCTTTGCTTCCCCCAAATTCTCATGATCAAGAAAGATGGTTCGCAGTTTTCTCTTCCCCGATTTTATTCAGTTTTATTTTTTTATTTTTTTTTTAATGAAAGCCTGCAGTATGTAATGAACGATTGCTGTCAGGACCACACTGCAAAGTGTCTATGTGACGATTATGTGAGAGGTTCATAGTCTTTCACGTTCCCTAGTATAGAAGTGAGCCTTTGGGGCACCTCAAAAAGTTTTAAAATACTTCATTTCATTCAGGGAAGAATCAAAGAGTTTCACTAGAAGAAATTGTCTTTACACACATAAAAAATGAAGGTTTGTAAAGGGATCTTTTAGTTAGATGACAGAAAACCTGCATTTTGTAATACCACAGGGGTTCTTTTAATAAGTCACTGAAAAGTTCCATTTGACAAGTTAAACCCTGAATTTTTTTTCATACTTATTATAGCCAAGGAGGTGCTAACCTAATACAATGGGCAAAGGAGTGTTATCACAATACAATAGACCAGACAGAGTTAGTACAATACTGGGCAATAAGGGATCTCACTATAATGAGTGAGAGAAGCAGTGTCTGCAACATAAGAAGCATGCTTCAGAAAAGAGAAAAGAAATGTGTTTGGTTTGTTACTGGTCATTTTATAGCTGCAATTGTAACCCAATGCAATGACCTCAAGATGCTTAGGAGTCTTCTTTAAAAAGTGGAATGATCATTTCAAAGGTTCACAGGCCAGAAGAGACCATTATGGTACCTAGACTAGGGGCCTCAGTAACACAGGCTATAGATTTTTGCACAATGTTGCCTCTATCTAACATGATGATTTGGAGCTAGGCTGGGGATTAATTTGGCCCTCTATATTGCTCACATCGATGCGCTGCAAGGACTATGGAAGTATTTAGAGGATGAGATGAGAGAGTTACTCCTGGCTTCCATTTAACTACATTTGACAAAAAAGTTGCAGAAATTAAGTCTGAAATCACTTCTTTGTCTGTACTTTTTGGTATCTGTTTCCATGATCTTTATTACATTCTTGGTCCTCAAGTCACTTTCTTCCATTTATACTCACTTCCCAGCTCGCGCTCAAATTCCAAGGATCACTAGCTCTGGCATCAGGATAGTCCCATAGAAAATATGAAGGGTGTTTTGCTAGAAGAACATTCCCATCCACCACATAATTCTAAAGCACAACATGGACAAAGGGTGCTCAGAAGAAATCCATACAATGTGCTATATGTAAACTCCACAGGTATTCAGCAAACTACACTCTTTAAGTGACCTACTTTTTCAGATTGTTTAGCACCTAATAGCATCCTTGCTGCCAATCAAGCAGCAACTGCAAATATAATATATGCCCTTGATCTGGGAAGAACAGAACAATCTATGGATAACTTGAATAAAAACTTAGGCAAGGTGTAGGAGAAAATGACATGGGTATGAGTTTGAATATACAGCAGAGCTGTATGAATGCTTGGCTGGGGAAAAGTGCCGCTCATTCACTTGATAAGTGGCCAGAATGAAATATATGGGGTAGAATGGTGACATTAAGCATAATTGTAATATACAGAGATACAATTTGGATCACTTAGATATGCATATGACAGGCATCTGAAAGTCCAAGTAGTACCTTTCCTGATTACCAAGAAGCTGTAGTACAAAGCTTCATACAAAACAGTGACATGCTTGAAAATACCTGTCAGCAATCATAATGTATGATGCACTAACTTTTCTGATGTAGGTATGAAAAGGAGGCAAGCAAAGTATGTTGGAATTACTTGGTGCAGTACAGTTTAAGGAGGAGTGCACTTACTTCTGGACCTTATTTTTTTTAAACATTTTTAATAGGTTAGTACTGAGGAAAAAGAGCATTCTTATCTAGCACAGAAAAGCTGTAGTGGTATATAAGCTTGAATGCAAACATGACAAAACACAGCAAAGTTACAAACATCACTAGAATGAAACAACCCTTTTGGCTTCAGTAAGACCCAATTTACAGGTACTAAGAAAAAAAAGACGGTGAAATATTTCTGAGTTCCAATTGCTAGATAGCCTGCAGGAGTCAGAAAACTTGGTTTTGTGGTTGAGGCAGTGGATACAGCCTGAGAAGAACTGGTTTCAATTTATGGTTCCATGTTGCTCTTGGAGCAAATCACTCTTAATACAAAATGTGGGTAGTATGTCATGCCTATTGGACTATAAAAGTTTTAAGGCAGGGACAATCCCTCACTAGGTGAAGACTCGGCATCTACCTCAAAGAAATATCTATCTTTACCAAGAGGCTGAGGTATCCCTATATTAGAAATACTGATCAATAACAAAAACAAATATTGCTGTCTCTTCCCAGCCTCCCCTGCTTGCTGGAGCTTATCTCAGATGTGAGATTGGGGGGACAGATTTTCTTCTGCACTTGCCTTTGTGTGATGCTGAGGGCAGACAGCTCTTGCTTGCTGAAGATCAGGAGGGCTTGCAGAGAAGAAAATGAACCAGAGAGATGAGGGAAAACAGAAAGAAGGAGGAACTGATGGAAGAAAATGAGCTGGTGAAGATATTCTGGTGGGCAGATGGTGAAGAACAGTTCCTCCTGAAGACCGCTGTTGAACCAGGGAGTGACAGCTGAACTAATGCTATTGAAACAGAAGACAGGGTGCTGGCAAAATAGAGGCAAAGGCTCATGTGAATCACACATGCTGTATGAAAGGCATTTCCTTGTCCACATGCTTATAAGCCAGGAAAAGGGGCTTTCCAGGTCTTTTTTGCTTGGTGTCATTAAGGATCAGTGCTTATCCTAAGTGATTTCCTCTTGGTAGCCTGGCACTAACTGGAATACAAAGTTCTCAGAGAATTAGAAAATGCTGTTTTCATCTCAAAAAAACCCCCACAAGTATAGAGGTAATGATTAAGGGGAAAAGCCTGATTATATAGTCAAGTATCCACAGTTCAGAAACAGGGTAGGAAGAATAAGAAACAGCAAGTACGAGAGCTCTGTCTTTTTTCCAGCCAGCAAGCAGTGCAAAAACTAACTCTTGCTCTGAATTCTCTTCTCCTTGTTCCTGTGTTTGATGCTTCATGCCGTCCTCACCATCCTACTTTTCTCATCCTTTCCTTTCACAAATCCCTGTGTCTGCAACACTGCTGCGCCTTGCTTTAGGACTTAACCTGGCACGTGGAATGAGGGCTAGTGGTTTCAATGGACATACATGCTTTTTGGGCACAGCTTAGAGAATGAACTGCACCCTCTCTATCAATCAGCCTTATTCTCTTCATCCTCTAAGGGACATTTGGGATATAATGTGGTGGGAAGACATGTTACAGATGGATAAAGCATGGTGAGAAGTTGGTTTTTATCTGCCTCAAATTAGACATGGAGATAGAAAGGACAGCAGTTTCTGGAGAAGGAAGGTTTGTTTGGCAGGGCCTTTGAAACTCGGTCACATATTTTTTGTTTCACAGCTTCCAAGATAGTGTATTATAAGACTGAGTGAGTGTTTACGATCTGTGCTGGAAAAGGACTATGGGATGAAGGCTGCTGGTGAAAGTGGTTTCAGCTTATGTCTGAAAAGGCTGGCAAGGATGAAGGAGGCACTGTTTAGCTTGGCCCTTAACCCTGCAGAACTGGACGCCGACCACCCTACGGCTGCTCCATGGCTCCTCCTGGGACAGGACAACAGTCGCTGCCATTTCACCGCGAGAATTCAGCACACAGTAATTACCGCACTCCTGTGCTTTCGGAGGAGGACAGCAACTTCCTTTAGTTTATACAGGCATATGCATTTATTGCTAAGGGAATCTAGCTTCCCATTAAGTGCCTCTCAACTCAAATAGCTCCGATTGTTCTGTCTTAAAGATGTGAGACACGCTTTTTTGTGAAAGCATGTAGAAAAAGACCTATACTACCAAATACAACTTTTCTTACCCTTTAAAGGCTTTGCAAAATGTTCCTATTTAATAACAGTTATCTTTATGTAGTAGCTGAATCTTTTCATAAGCTAATAGTTGTAAAGCACTGTCTACTTTGCTTAATGATACTATTTTCCCAATATAAAACAGGGCTAATGGGTGTCAAATGTGAAAGCAATATTCCTGCAATTTATCACTTAAGCCTTCTTTCTTTCACTCTTTTGGGGTGAATTGTTGCATTTTTAAAGGGAAATTGATTGCCTTGAGTGAATTCTTTTATTCTTCTACATTAACAATTCATGAATGAAGCCAATAGCTGCAACACAATCTTCAGTTCCTTGTCCCACCAATAACCTCAGCTGTGTCCTGGAGGGTAAACTCACACTGCATCAATCAACAGTCTTCGTGGTCTGTAGCATAGCCATGTGAACTGTGGCTTACACTATGTTCTCGTTTGCTCCCTTGACTTCTGGCAGTTGGGAACTGCACAAAAATGAATTAACTGTTACAGAGTTTCCTGGCACGCTGTACTTTACATGATTGGAAAGTTACATTACTAGAAAGAACAAAGAATATAGACATTTACTCTGAGGTTTGGAATCAAACGCCAATGGTCAAATGATCCTTGTGCACCTTTCTTCTCTGCTCGCCCCCCCTCTCCCTGCCATCGTTAAGCATTGGGCAAGTCCAGTTTAAAAGGTTCTGGAAGATTAAAGAGATCTCAGTTAAGGCACATTTTGCACTGCTTATTTAAAAAAAAAAACAAACCCAAACCACAAAAAACCCAACCCCTAAACAGCACTATAAAACTAAGCTGGGAAAGGCAAGGAGGCCAGCAATTTAAGAATACATTAAGATTGCACCTGCAAATGAGTTCATTCACTTCTTTCCATGAGCAAACCTGGTGCTTCTATTCCCAAATGAGAAATAAACACACAACATTGGGCAGGCAGACATCCAAATGCCCAGACTTAGTGTAACTGTGCCTACAAAACTGATATGTAGAAAATGGAAGCCATGAATGTGGACTTCAGCCTAACTTCTGGAGCCAGAGCTGTTGTGGAGGTAAAATAATCAAAGCGTGGTGTAATGGCTGGCTTTGAGTCATTGGTAAAACCTCTCTCTGGCACGTCCCTGTCCTCACCGCGGCTGACTCCTGTCTTGAAAGCCACCAGTCCTTACACACATTTTCCTCCTGAAACAGCTTTTTTTGGCTCAGAGTCTCCACACAGGCATGTGTATGCATGTGCCTTTTGCTGTCATGGCTCCTCTCCAGCCAAATTTGTTGTCTCTCTATGCTGCAACCCCTACCCACCACCCACACACAGCTCCTGCCCTGGGATGCTGCTGGTCCACGCGCCCCGGGCTGTGCCAGAACTGGCTTCACCCAGGAGTGCCCCGTCAACTTTACGGGCACCTGAGCACATTTACATATTCGGCAAAACATCACTAGTGGCACCGCGTAAGAGGTCGCTTCTAAAATGTGGGGCTGATTTTCAGCTCATTTCTGCTAAATCTGTACTAATTTAAACCTTTGAATTAGTGGGTGTCTTAAAAAAAGAGACATACATATATACAGACACAAGCTGTCTATTTGTAATTTTTCATAATTTTCATTATTTTTCTGTATTTCCCTATATATGCTGCTAACTTTTCATCTGACACTTATTTCTAGCTCAGTTTCATCATGGCACTTTGTATGGCTGGTTATATCACTCCATACAGCAAAAAAAAATACTGCTGTTTTACAAAAAAATAAAGATAAAAATCTTAATGGTTTTTTTTTTTTTGGTGACCAAAACCCAACAAGACTTAACAAACTGTTACTTTATTTTCTCAGCAAAACGACACATGAAGATGCAAATAAGTAGCCCACCATTGACATTTAAATGATATTTAAGAAAAACTGCTGTGGCTTCAGTTCTGAAGCATTTGACCTCCTTAAGAGAGAGGAGGAGAAATAAAAGAATTTTATACTTGTTTGCAGAATGTAAGATAACAAGCAATACATCTGAAAACACAAACCTGAGATGACTCTTCTTACAAATGATCTTGGGAGAAAAGGAACAGGTACAAGAAAATTAAAAAAAAAAAAATGAAGGAGGCAGAGAAAGGAATGACACATGTGCAGGTTTTATGAATAAAGCGCTAAGACAAGACCTGCAGAAGTAGTTGATTTTTCTGATTCACCACTTACATGTCTTAAAAATCCCCAAGTAATTTGAAGTCCGCCTGAACCTAATCTTCTTTTATTTTTTTTTTACTATCATCCCCAATGGAAACAAAAATTGCTTAGGGTTAAGTAAATTCTTAAAAATCCCCAAGTAATTTGAAGTCCACCTGAACCTAATATTCTTTTATTTTTTTTTTTAACCATCATCCACAATGGAAACAAAAATTGCTTAGGGTTAAGTAAAATTTTTTAATTTTATCTGAATTGGTTTTAGACTTTGATTTGAGGTGGTTTTTGAGACTTAAACAAATAAAATAAGAAGAACTTGAAAACAAAGGATTTGATTCACAGGGACTGAAGCAGCACTGCTAAAACTGAAGAAAGAGAACAATAATGACGGTGCCTTTCACAAAACAGAACAGGAGAAAGGTCTAGGATGTGGAAAACTGAGGCTCAGATTTCACCTCTACCAAAGCTGCAATACAGATGTTAAGCTAGTTCTCCTTTCCTATCCTCATGTAATTTATTCAGATGAACATTCAATAAGATTTTGATTAGATGTTCATTATTCAGCATGTTACAAAATAATGTCTATAGAGCCAAGCTGAGATCAGGGTCCCCTGTACACCAGACAGCGATGACCTTGCTCCACATAAAGATCCGCATCCTGTTCTTAAGCTGTGGCAGTACACAGAAAGGCTAAAGGTTTCTTGCTTGTCCAAAGCAATCCCTGGAAACTGAGGTCAGAAATCCCAAGTCCTGGTTCAGGGGCTTTTCTGAAAAATATCCCACAAGACACACTATAACGACTCTCTCTGATGTCCCTCCACCTCTTTGCTCCATGAACTGGTAGTGCTGAGACTTCAGGAAAGCTCTGACCAGATAACCTTGATTGACAAAACATTTTACATGGACAAGGGCAAGGTAAACTTCCCCAGACTAGTCTGCGGTGTCATAAATGTTTGCAGGATTGACTGTTCCCTCCAGAGGCAGCCCCATGCTTCACAGTCCTTGCTGCATACAAATGAAGTCACTCCACAGCACAAGCGAGTGCATATGCTGTGGTGTGACCTCCTGCTTGGTGACATCCATCAGTGAAATGTTCTGTGGTAGCGGCTGTCTGAAAATCATCTGGTACATGAATTTTTACTCTGATTTCGCTAAAGCCCAATCAATAAGGGCACATAGCTTTAGTGTTCTCATATACCTGCTCTGTGAATAAAGTAAATGAAATATTTGCGCAGATTTTTGTGTTTTGAAGAGCCTGACCAGAAATTGGAACGTGTCAGGAGCTAGAAGGAGGGGACTACTGGCAAGCAGCATTGTATGCACATGAACTGCAAAGTCTTCCCTTCTGGGTAGAAAAGGTAAATCAACCCAAATATGAACGAACACTTAGAAAAAATGTTGAAAGATTCATTTGGCATAAGTTAGTACTGTACTCTCTGATGCTGGACCCTAGTGAGCATGTAAATCTGATTAAATTAAAGGAGCATTATACACAGGTGTTCAGATATCAGTATATATCCCAGCTATACCTACATTTGCATAGGAACTTGTGACAAAAGTTCTCTGGGCAAAATACTTGTAAGTATTTTATGGGGCGGGATTTTGTTTTTCCTGTAAAAAGTAAAACCGTAAACCAGTCTGATTACTTTTTAACTATGGAAAGATCAGGCAGCAAGTGGAAACTATTGCTCACTTTGCATTCTAGTAAGAATACGGGGGCAAATTAAATGCAAATGCAAGCAACAGTTTCAAAACCAAAGGAGATTCCTCTTTGCTAAGTGTGTCGTTAAGCTCTGGGCTCCTTGTCATAAAGTGTCCCAGCTATGGAAAGATTTACTTGACTAATGGGCAAGCTTCTGAAACAAAGAGCCATCAAGGCTGATACAGAGATATCACACTTGGGTCAAAAAGACCCAATGCCCCTGGTGGCAAGACTGAGAAAATACAATTCATGCTTTTTATTTTTGGAAGCTCATTCTTAGGTATTGTCTTTTAGCTACTCTCACAGGCGGGACATGTGGCTTGCTGCGTAAGGGCAGCAGTGCCTATGTGAGGCAGTAGGGCTATTATTCCTAAATGTTAGCCTGTTGTTCTTAACACATTCTTCTGCTAAAATACAATGTCACAAGATAAAAACAATAGTAGTATAGACAGAAGTGAAGAAACAGTGGTTTTAAAAAAAAAAAACCAACCCTGGGAAATAGAGAAGAGATTTTGCAAAAGAGCTCTTGTTCATTTTAAAAATCTGGCAGGGTATTATGTTTTGCTTTGCAAGGGTTTACGTGGGACTGAACTTACAACATGGCCTAAGAGCAGAGACCAGAGCATTTCAAATGAGCTGTTCAGATGTTTACCAACTAGATGCATGTCTTATATCAGGGACAGGTGATAGCAACCCTCCCCCTCCTCCAAGTTTTTGATTCTGATAAAAGTGTGGGCAAAAGATAAACGTATCTGCTCATGTTTATTACTGTTCTAGTGAGAGAAAGATATTTGATTAAAAGAGTAATTTACTTTCCAGCTACAGAAGTTATATGGTAGTCTTAGGTGTTCAATAAGAGCTTGTTATGTGATCTCAAGCATTAAAACTGGTTGGTGCCCTCTCTTAAAATCCTTCATCTCCTCTCCAGTTCTCTTAATTTTTGGTCCTGTCTTATTCCCCGACTCCTTTTTCAGCTGTCCACAATTATAAAAGTAAATGATTTCAATATGATGCAAAAGAGTAAACAAACCCTTACCCTGCAATTCTTCTAGGCACTGTGAAAGAACAAATAATCGTTTTGACAGGTAGACAGGAGACAGGTCAAAGTGATCTGCTGAGAGTCTGCCTTCAAGAAAGGTCAGCAATGTAAAGCTTCTTTGTCCTTTCTTTTCTTCTACCTTTTTGTTTTCTTTCCTCTCCTCCCCCCTCCCCCCCCCAAAATTTCAGGGTGACCCAATGGCATTCACGGATATTAAGCTAAAATAATCAGTGACTTTTTTTCATAGCAACCCACTTCATTTCTAAGGCAGGTGTTGCAGAAATATGTGATCTTTTCTGTATATTTTTTAAGTAGTAGTATGAGATCCCCTTGCTTTCGCATAAGATATAAAAAGCCATTGCCATTGTATTAAAAAATTGCAATAAAACACACTCTGAACAGTAACTTCTTAGAGAGATGTCAATAAGTAACTTTCCTCTAAGATGAAAAGTTTGGACACTGGAATGGGCAAAGTCCAGTTCACCAACTTTTTCTTTCTACTTCTCACTATTGCAAGAGGAGCTCCCGTGCTTTTAAAACAAGGTACGTACTTTGAAACAAAAATCCAGAGCCCTAAAATATGGAGGGCAGCTTAAAAAAAATCATGCAAATACTGCAAAATATTTATAGAGACATCTAAATATATTAAGTTTATGTCTTCATATGAATAATACATTTTTTATTCTTTTTAAGTACCTCCTGTCTCTTTTTCTGACAATTCATTCATGTTCTCAAGCTTTTGCCCTCATCCAGCCTATGAAGATTAGACTGTTCTCCCCTCTGATGGCAGCTGGCACCAAGCTGCAATCATTGCTTTCCAGCAGCTCATCTTTTTTAGTTGGTATGTGGACAGCCTTATCCTGACCTGGGGACAAGGGGCAGTTGGGACACTTGTTCTGGCACTGGCGGCCTCCTGTGGTTCACGGGAGATGGCAGCGGAACAGTGACAGGGAAGGGGCAGTTCCTGGCCACAGTGTCCTGGGAGCAGGGTGGTGGCTGTAGGTCCTGCCACCCCTCTGACCAGGGCTGCCATGTGGGGAACGGAGGTGTCAGGGTGCACTGATGCACCAGTGCTGGACACAAACATGACACGGACTTGGTCTGTTTCTACATGTGTATGGAGATGGATTCCAGGAGGCATCACCAACCCGCACTGGAGACCTCTGTATTTTGGTAGCCCTCAACTATACATTTGCTTGTGTCGTTATTTCTCATACTAGCTGGCTTAAACTACCAAGGGTAATTCTAGGACAAGCTACAATTACAATTTCTTTATGCCGTGTAGACATGACCTTTGACTATTTGATTGCAACTGGCTTTGGATCAGGGCCCACAGCCAAAGCTATGTCGCTAGCATAACATGCAACACTCTCTGCAGAGCCTCCAAGTATAAGCCATCACCTCTCTGATCTAAAATACACATAATTGCAATGAGCTGGGAGATCCTCCAACATTTCACAGCATATAGAAGAGATTTATTAACAAAGATTTTCTGTTTGCAGATACAGAAATGCGCAGAAGGCCAAATTCTTAGCTTGTACGAAGCGGTGAAGCTTAGTGTATGATGAAGGGATGAAACCTTGGTGTGCATGCATGGGGATGCACCATTTCCATGTACCACTTGGTAGTTCTATGAGGATAGATCTGGAAAAACCTGACAAAATGGTTGTGGCTTTACAGTCCAATTTAGGCTAAAAGACAACTATTAAAAAAAGGTGATTTGGGCATTCCACATACTGTTGCTAGATAAATTTGGGTCCTGCCTTTTACACGCTGTGAGATGACAAATTCTTATTAGTGATTCATACATATGCCAGAATTACAGTTGAGTTTGTGGGAGAATTGCGGCTAAGACGAGCTCAGCAATCGGAGAAATATGAGGGGTATGTCAGCATCTCAGCTTTAGGCACAACGTAGGGCTGTCTGGATCAGTGGGACTCTGCCTTCAGCTCTTCTGCACCATGCAAGCTGGGCAGCAGCCTACTCCGACTCTAACAACATCGCAGGTCTGTCAGAGGAACACTGTGGCTACCGGTGCACTGAACACCATTGAAGCTATCAGCATCTAAAAAACCCCAAACCCAAAAAATCTCTCTCAAAAGCAACTGCCCTGTCCGCCTCTGCGTAATCTGATTTATCTGTCACACAAGCACTGTGAAAGCATCAACCCATTAATTTCAACAGGGTCAACTTCACACTTACTAGAAAGAGAACTGGACACATGGAATAGGTTTTGGTTAGGCACGGTACAATATTTATGACCCTTTTCTCCCACTGCAGTTGTGCTACAAATGCATTTTATGTGAGTAGATCTTGTTAGACAAGCAGGCGTTTGCAAAACACTGCAAATGCACCGGAGTATAATGAGTACACTTCCAGAGAGGATATTCTAGTACCCTCCAGGCCTTGATTGGGCAGCTCATTTAAACATCAGTTTAAATCCTGTTTAAGTGAAGTGCCTTCTAGAAGTTTTTTTTCAGGAGTGCTCTTAATGGCTGCGAGAAAAATGACGGGAAACAGAACGAAGTCAGTTCTCATTTTCTTTCCCCGTTTCGGCTAACCACCCTAAGAAACCTTGCTTTCTCTCTCTTTTTTTTTTTTTCTACGTGAATTCTGCACGGGCGCAGGGGGAAGCGCTCATCTCCTCCTCCCTCTCCCGCCAAGCGCCGCGTCCCCCCCGATGCCACCCCACCAG